>NW_004955558.1:179970-187920 GCF_000276665.1 Chinchilla lanigera
CCCCTCCAGCACTTTTTATTGATTGATTTCTTTATGATAGCTATTTTTACTGGGATGAGATGGAATCTCAGGGTTGTTTTAATTTGCATCTCTTGAATAACCAATGATGTTGAACATTTTTTCATGTAGTTATTTGCTATCTTTATTGCTTCATCTGAGAAGTACATATTCATCTCAGATGCCCATTTATGGATTGGTTCTTTAAATTTGGGGGATCTTCTTTGTCCTGGGTGGGCTGGGGATCTGGGGTTTCCTTTAGCTTCTGAATTTGGTAATTTTCTCTTTTATCTTCTATGTTGATACTTGCCAGTTTCTTATGATACATAGTTTTATTGCTAGTATTGAGGTTTCCCTAGAGGATGTCTGTTCTTCAGGGATGCCTTCTAGATGTAGGTGGTTTCTTACAGCTGTCCCAAGACCCTACCTTCCCAATTTGTAAAGAATGAAAGATTACTATTTGGCGCAGCTCCTAATCCCTTGGTACTCGACTCTGGTGATGACTATTACCTCATACAGTCACAATGTTATCATACAGGGGAGAAAAAAACTGTTTATAACATGTATGACATCCTGGCTAAAATAGTATAGGTAGTAATAACAGTAGTTTAAAGTACAGCTTAACTACTGATAAACTATGGTAACCATTAACCTGTTACTTCTTACCACAGGAGCAAACTCTGAAATCATATAACAAAATGAAACATATACTGTGCACTTGTATGCAGTGGTTTTCCCCCTTAATAGGGTGATTTTACCCTTCTGTCTGGGACAAGCTGGCTAAGATAGGTAGGGAATAGGATAATATGATGGGTAAGGTCAAGTATAGTAGAGTCAAGGCTGGAGATTAAAGGATGATCACCCAAGTTTTGGGGAACTGGAGGACACAGGAGGAACAGAATGAAATAGAATGTGAAGCAGTAGTCAGAAAGGGCAGAGACAATGTTTACTCACTTGAAAGTTTAAATTCCAGAAGTAGTTGAGGAAAGAAAGTGGGTCTATAGAAGAGAATGGAAAGAAAGGGTAAGAAACCTAAACATTGAAAAAAAGAAGGGAGAAAGAATGCAAGTGAAAAGAAGGGAAGAAAGAAAGAAAAGGAGAGGAGAGGAAGAGAGGAGAGAAAAAAGAAAAAGAAAAAAAAACCCCAAATACAAAAATAACTACTGAATACAGAACAAAACAATATGCCATCCAACCAGACAGGAAAGGGACAGCCAATCAGACAAACAAAGGAGAATGAAAGTAGTAAAATACTTCTGGTGTTTACCATTCTGTGATAGTGTCCATGTTTAATCCCAGAAATGTTTGGGGTATGGAGCTGATCTTGGCCTCTGGATGTGGGAGCTGAGACTCGACTTCTGTTGGTAGAGCTCTCTGGAGTCCAATTGCTTGTTCTTTGCTGCTGCTTCAGACTCTTCCATGTTGCTGGTCTCACTAGTTACTCTGCCCTCCAAAGGCATGTGTGGGCCCATGTGCCTGGGTCCTGGCTGTTGTTCTGGATCTCAGGTCTTGGGGTTCCAGTTGGTGTACTCAACAAAGACATGTGTCCTTATCTTCTCTCACAGACCCTGCTGTCCTTGAGACAATGGAGGAAGCACAGCGTGGACTCAGGCTCCTTTTGGAGGGCCTACTATCCCAGAGATAATGGGGAAATTGCAGAGCACAGATTTACTCTCCACTCACAGACCATGCTGTCCCAGAGAGAATGGGAAAGTGCAGAGTGGGGACTCACACTCCTTTCATAGGCCTGCTATCCCAGAGATAATGGAGGAAGTGCAAATTGTGGATTCACACTCCTCTCACAGATCCTGTTGTTCCAGGGATAATGGAGTAAGAACAACGCATACACTCACACTCCTCTTGCAGAGCCTGTTGTCCCAGAGAGAATGGTGAAAGCATTTTCTCTGCAATATTCAATGCCCCATAAATTTTGTCATTAAAATGGAAAATAGGGAAGCACACAACTTTTGTGCCTCAGCTCTACCTGCTGCAGACAAATTCTCCCACTGCATTGGAAAGTTCTATTCCCACATTCTTCCCATGATGATGTCTTGATTTCAGCCTCTGGTCACTTTTTTGAGTACTGACAACATTCTTATTCTTGAACTTTGAAGCCTGCAGATTGGGTCACAGGCAACTAAAAAACACATATGCTTTTCCTGTCCTCCCTAGAATACCCAGTATCTGGATACTATCACATGTCTAAAAAATGCAGCTTGGGATTGAGGTAGTTAGACATGGAGGCCATGGTATCTGGGGAATAGTCAATGGGAAGAGGCAAATTAAAAGCTGGCTTTGAGAGCTGGGGATATAGCTCAGTAGCATGGTGCCTACAGGCAAACACGAGGTCCTAAGTTGGATTCTCAGTTCCAAAAAGAAAAAAAGCTGGCTTTGACAATGAACCATAAAAAAAATATTTGAAAGGAATGAGCTGTCCTAAGCAAAAGGACACAATATTCATGGTGTAACAGGACATGGCACATTTACTGTAGCACATGCATGATCCACACCCCCTCTGAACTTTTCAAGGATTTCTCCTTCATTCTCAGGAATGCTTGTGATGTAGCTAGAGGATCTGCAGACTTCTCAGGCATTCTAAGAAGAGGGACATTATCACTACATCAGACAGAGATTCGGCAGAAAACTTCGCGTATCTCCTGGTTTTCCATCTCTATAACAAAATCCCCAAGGAGCCAATCCATTTTCTCTGGAATTCCATAATTCTTGGCCGCTTTGGTATTGCTGTTCCTTGGTTGGTGTCTTACTTCATTTTAAACTAAATAACACTATTTTATGTCCTGAACATTGACACTACCTCTATCATCCAAGGTTCTTTATTAGTGTAAACAAGCATGAAAAAAACCCTGTAATTGGCAAAATCAGTACATCGAACTCTCCACAAGACACTGGAAACAGAATTGTCTCTGAACATTATCTTTT
This sequence comes from Chinchilla lanigera, assembly GCF_000276665.1. Lineage (NCBI taxonomy): Eukaryota > Metazoa > Chordata > Mammalia > Rodentia > Chinchillidae > Chinchilla > Chinchilla lanigera. The sequence goes on from NW_004955558.1 coordinate 182,908, forward strand.
ACTTATCACTTCATTGTGTTCACTTTTGCAAAAGCTTCCATAAATGAAAAATTTAGCAAAATATTTTGATTAATCCCTAGAATATACTGTCTACTTAAAAAGCCTCAAGCAACACTTCATTCAGATGGATATAAACAAAAAAGGAGGCACCACAATGGGGCCAACCTGCTTGACTAACATTGATTAAGCCCATGGAGATCCTGCCTTCAGTGAGTTGAAAACCATTAGTTGAATCATGAAAGATACACAACCTCCCCTTGTACTTCTGTATCACTCATAAAAAGAAGTGAAAAGTAAACAACAGAAAGTACTGCCACAATATACAATTTGTACATTTCTGAAAATATTAGAACAGTTTTGTTTTCCTTATGCAGGCAAATCAGTGCTTAAATATAGAGGAATCTTGGCTCATGATCAGAAATGGGCTAATAGCTGGAAAAGATACAGATATTAGCTCACAAGCACTCACTAACCACAAACTGAGATACAGATATTAGCTCACAAGCACTCACTAACCACAAACTGAGATTATAAGCAAAAGTAACAGAAATTCGAATAATGGTGGAGAGAGTATAAAATGATATGAAGGTGCTCACCAGGAAAAGGATGCTGTGTGTGGCTTTGGACTCAGGAGCTCTTAAGGAAGCATTAGCAATATGAATGTGTTGGACCCTTTGCTTGTGTCTGTACAGGATGGAAATCATAGAGCCACTGGCCCAGACTATAAGCAGAGAAAAACAAACTTCAGGAAAAACTATTAATGCTATATAGATTGAGGGAATGACTACCCCATACTCAACAAGACAACAGTATCCTATATTTACTTTCTTTTTGATGATTCTGTCATAACCTTTTACAGATGAATACCATGCATACAGAGGGAAAATTAAACTGCCCAACACATTTAGGATCCAGCAGAAGCCAAGGGAGAACCCGATATACTTTTGAGCTTTACCTTTAACATCTTTCCAACAGGAGTCCATGGGGCTGATGATGATGTTTTGGAAAACACTCAAGAGGCACACGGTACCAATAGATACACCCCTGCCCACTCTCTCAATATACAAGAGACATTTACACTTAAAATCATTGAAGAAATGTTTCAATCCAAAGGCTGCCACTGTGTGAGGAATGCCTCTAGAAAGAAGAACTAAAGCATTGGCTACAAAAAGGTGCTTCAGAATCACATCTGTGTACCTTAACCTCCTTCCAGTGTGGAAAACAAAAGTATAATGGCAAAGAAGAAAGAAATTGCCCACAACACCAATGACAGTCTGTGACATGAAGATTATTCCTACTGCCAAATCATTGGCAGCTATTTTGTCATTTCCTTTTAAATTTTCATTTAAATCAGTATAACAATCATTCCTTTGAGAAATATGACTCATTGTAGAGATTAGACAACAATATAATGTTGCAGAATGATTTTATGGGCTTGTGAGGATCTCAAGAAGCTAATGGAATTGAAGAGAATTTTCAGCACATTTTAGGGCAAAATCTTCAGTAAGGTTAAAGTGATGGTAACTTTGAGGAAAAAATGCCAAGTGTCAGCAGACAGAATACAAAACCCAACACTTTCAGTGAACGCTGAAATTTACCATAAATTACAGTTGAAAAGGAAAAAACCTCACTCCTTGTAACAGATCAATTTAAATGTAAAAATTGTAGACTTGTGAAGGTCTCAAGAACTTAGAGGAATGGAAGAGAATTTTCAGAACATTTCACGGAAAAGTCATCCCTGTGAGTATGTAGTGGTAACCTGGGAGAGAAATAAGAAGTGACAGCATATCACTGTTTATATTTATATATATTTTATATATTTATACATAAAACATATGTATATATTTATATATTTCCAACATATTTCCATATGTTGGAAACAATCCAGCATTTTCAATACATGCTGAAATTTATCTTAAATTATATTTTAAGAGGAAAAACCTCACTACTTATACCAAGTCAAGTTTGAATGGATGTTGAGTGTAAATGTACAAGATAAATACCAAAAGCTTTAGGAAAAATTATTTATTTGTTCTAAGAGAATGCAATACCTCTTAAAAAGCGTTAACTGAACGGATGAAATTGCATGTTATATTAAAAATAACAGCTATTTTCCAAAAGAGACTCATAATAGCATACAAAGATGCAGACAGGATAGATGCTGAGGATTATGGGAATAGAAAGGGAGATGGAAAAGAAGCACATAAAGAGAAACCCATGTGCTTACCATAAAGGACTGTAGAAGATTACACAATAGAATGAAATGGAAAACTATTTGAGCTGCAGTTGCAAAAAGTAAGTTATTCAGTAAGTAATGAACCATAAAATAAGTTCAATGACATTAATCGTAAGAAAAATTCAACTAAAATCACTACCTTGTAGTATCATACATTATCCAGAAAGCTAAAATGAATATAGTAAGAAAGACCAAGCTCATTACGAACACAGATAAATCAAGAACGTGTATATCTGTGGGAGTGCTGCAATTAGCAAATGTATTTTGGCACACTGGTATTGTCTATATAAACTTGGAAGGTAAAATTTTATGTTGCAATAATTTAATTTCTTTGAATGTAGTCAACAGAAATTCCCCCAGGGAACACCAAAAGGAAAACAAGACATACATCTATATACTAATAATATTTATTACTCAGAAGAGTCCTAAACTCAAAACCTACTCCATGACATTAACAGTATAAACATTACTTAAATAATTGTTTGTTTTTTATGCAAGGAACTCCTATAAAGCAATGGCTATGAGTCTTGTCAGTAATATTGAAAAATAAAGGAACATTCTCCAAAAACTCCTATACAATGTGAAAAGTGAAAGAATTCACTGAGTTTATGCATGTAAAATGTCAACATGGCACAGCATAAAGTATGAAAGAGTACTCAGAGATAATGTCCAATTTAAACTCCAACAAGGCCCAGAGGGACTTCACTTAACTGAAAACCCAAAGCATAAGAAGTTCTCATGAGAAAAGACCTGAACTGAAGCTTCTGTGAATTCTTTAGTGATAGAATCAGGAAGCAAGGATAAAGTACAAAGGATATTAGTGCAGGTATTTTTGTGTGGGAAAGATGATCTGTTACCTGACTGACCATAGGGTCAATCTAAGAATAAGTCAGAGTGTGGGAGGCTGAGGGCCAGAGAATTCATTCCTTATGGTAATGCATTTCATTCTTACTTAGACTTGTGGACTCTAGGCTATCTTTTAATCTCTAATCATGCATTCCAGGATGTTGTGGGCATGTAGCTCCAAAAGTCCCTTTCCTCTTTCTGTCTCTCTTAGATATCTCTGGGTAACACCCTTACATATCCCCCTTTTGTGTTTTATACATGGGTTTCAGAAAGAGAGACATGGTGAAAGAGGGAGGGATATGTGACTTGGTGGAGATAGGTCATCGTATCTTTAGCAGACAGCATTTGCTGAAATAGTATGCAAAGGTCTCTCTGGATTGAAAGAAAAAGCAAAAAGAAAATCATTTTAACTGCCGTAAGAATCAAAATGTAAAGAACCTAAATGTACCATGAGAACCTAAATTTGGAGAATCCAAATGATTTTTTGATACCAACATATCAACATTTGCAACTCAGCCTATAAGCTATGTCACTGTGATAATCTAATATAATATTATAAGCATCCTGGTTCCTGATTTTAGTGATGTGAACCATTTTTTTCACTAGACTCTTCTGCCCTGTCTTTCTGCCTTGAAATCAGTCAACTATGAACTAAAAGTGTAAGCCTGACTTCCCCCACCAGCCTGGGAGCCAAGCTGAGCCTCAGAGAGCTGCAGGAGCCTTGGTGACCATACCCCCACCATTCTCGCATACACACTGGAGCTAAGCTGAGGCCTGGACAGAATTGAGAGTCTTGATGACCACACTCCACTACCCAGCACCATCATGGGAGCCACACCGAGCACCAGTAGGCTTCAGGATCCTTGCATCACAACTCCCACACCATTATGGGAGTGAGGCTGAGTCCCAGGGAACCTCTAGATTTTAAAAAATGACAAAATGAAGGAGCAAAATGAAACCTCAGACATCCACCTTACCCAGAAGAAGTCTAGGAGACATCAACAGAGAAGAGCTTGGTAGTCACACACTTGAAATTTCTGAAGTGAAAGCAACTGAATTAAATAAACAACTCCATCAGGCCATAGAAGACATGAGATCAGAAATAATCTCTCAGGTAAAAAAAGAAAGGAGAACAATAATGAAAGAATTGTTCTGCACATCTAAAAAAGATGTAGATAAAAAATAGAGTAGCATAGAAAAATGATGGAATCCTTGAGTGAACAGTATAGGAAAGAATTAGAATGAATGAAACAGATTCAAACATATTCTAGAAATTATAAATTCTATCCAAAGCTGGCAAAACTGCTTGAACAAAGCTGAAGATAGACTTTCAGACCTTAAAAACAGCATTGCAACTAACAATCACAAAAGGAAAGATCTCTTAACAATAACAAGGAACCAGAAAATAAAAATTCAACAGCTGGAAGACACTGCAAAGAAAAGCAATGTATGATTAATAGATGTCCATGAAAAAGAAAATCAACACAAATGACATGAGTATATTTGTAGAAGTAATAGCACAAACTTTCCCAAGCTACAAAAAGAATCTGACATACAATAAGTGAGGCATATAGAACTCCAATTAGCCATAACCAAAATAAATATACACCAGACACATAATAATAAAGATCCCAGAAATTCAGCAAAAGAACAGAATAGTAAAAGCTATTAGAGAAAAGAAACTGATCACCTATAAAGGGAAGCCCATCAGAATGATGGCAGATTTCTCTACATAAATAATTCAGTCAAGAAGACCTTGGAGAGAAGTATTTCAGGTCCTGAAAGAAAACAACTTTGAACCCAGATTGATGTACCCTGCAAAACTATCCTTCAAAATTAATGAAATGATAAAATATTTCCATGACAAAGAACAAATGAAAAAATTCATAAGCACTAAATTGAACCTAAAAAGAGTGCTAAAAGATATTCTA
>NW_004955558.1:188630-190606 GCF_000276665.1 Chinchilla lanigera
GGAATACACATTCTTCCCAGCTGCACACAGGATACTCTCCAAAATACACCATATACTAGCCCATAAAACATGCTTAAGTAAATGCAAAGGAACTGAAATTATCCCATGCATATTATCAGACCATAGTGCAACAAAATTGGAAATTAATGACAAAAGAAAGTGCAGAAGCTCCATAAACACATGAAAATTAAATAAAACCCTTTTGAACAACCAATGGGTCATAGATATAATTAAAGAAGAAATTAAATACTATTTACAGTCAAATGAAAATGCAGATACAACTTACAGGAACTTGTGAAAGACAATGAAAGCAGTACTCTGAGGGAAATTCATAGCAGTGAATTCCCACATGAGGAAAACAGATTGAACACAAATAAACAATCTTGTGCTGCACCCCAGGCTTCCAGAAAAAGAAGAGTAATTCAAGTCCAAGCCCAAAGAAGACAAGAAATTATATAAATCAGAGCAGAAATTAATGCGATGGAGACTAAGAAAACAATACAAATAATTAATGAGTCAAAGAGTTGATTTTTTGAAAGAATAAATAAAGTTGATGAACCCCTAGCCATCTTTTCAAAACAAGGAAAGAAAAAACTCAAATTCATGCAATGAGGGATGAAAAGAATGAAATCACTACACATCCTGTAGAAATTCAGAAGATCATCATTACCTACTTTGAAAATCTTTACTCTCAACGGATGGAAAACACAGATGAAATAGAAACATTCCTAGATATATATAAATTACCAAAGCTGAATCAAAAAGATATAAAGATCCTAAATAACTCAATATCACCCACTGAAATTGAATATGTAACAAAAAAACCTTACCAGCAAAGAAAAACCCAGGTCCTGATGGATTCACAGCTGAATTCTACAAGAAATTGAGAGGAGATTTAATACTAATTGTTCTCAAACTCTTTAATGAATTTGAAAGGGAAGGAATTCTCCCTAACTCATTCTTGGAGGCATGTATTACCTTGATACCAAAACAGAAAGACCCAACCAAGAAAAGAGAAGTAGAAGCCAAACTTCCTAATGAACAAAGATGCAGCATTCTTAATAAAATACTAGCCAACAGAACTCATCAAATCATCAAGAAGATTATACACCAAGACCAAGTGATATTAACCTCAGAAACACTGGGATGGTTCAGTATATGCAGATCAATTAATATAATGAACCATATCAATAAAGCCATACACAAATATCACATGATCTTTTCAATAGATACATAAGAAGCTTTTGATGAAGTCCAACACCCATTCATGATAAAAAACCCTACAGAAAATAGGAATAGATGGCCTCTACCTTAACCTGATCAAAGCCATCTATGACAGTCCAACAGCTAACATCATTCTCAATGGACAAAAACTGATAGGTTTTACTTTAAAATCAGGAACAAGACAGGATGTCCATTGTCACCTGTTCAACATAGATTCGGTTGTATTAGCCAGGGCAATTAGACAATAGAGAGAAATAAATAGATAAGAATCAGGAAGAAAGAAGTGAAATTATCATTTCTCGCAGATGACATGATACTCTACATAAAAGACTCCAAAAACTCTACCAAAAGGCTTATCAATTTAATAACTGAATTGAGTAGCATAGCTGGATACAAAATCAACACTCAAAAATCAATAGCATTCCTGTGAACAACAAACACATGGAGAGAGAAATTAGGGAAACCACACTTTTCATAATAGCATCTAAAATAATGAAATATTTAGGAATCAACCTAACAAAGGAAGTAAAAGATCTATTCAGTGAAAATTACAGTACTCTGAAAAAAGAGATCAAAGAGGATTTCAAAAAATGGAAAGATATTCCTTGCTCATGGATAGGAAGAACCAGCATTGTGACAATGGCCATATTCCCCAAATGTTTGTACAGATTCAATGCAATCCCAATTAAAATACCATTAGTAAACATCACAGATCTAGAGAAAACATTTCTAAAATTCATCTGGAACCAGAA
>NW_004955558.1:191105-192594 GCF_000276665.1 Chinchilla lanigera
GAATATATTCACTGGAAGATAGATAACCTCTTTAATAAGTGTTGCTGGAAAAACTGGCTTTCCACATGCCAAAGACTAAAGCTAGACCCATGTCTATCACCATGTACTAAACTAAAGTCAAAATGGATCAAAGAATTAAATACTAAAATAGAAACACTAAATCTAATAGAAGAGACAGTAGGTGGAAATCTCAAAGACATAGGGGTAGGCAGAGAATGCATGAACAATAACAAAACTGCACAGGAAAGAGTTCAAAGAATCAACAACTGAGATCTCATCTTATTGAAAAGTTTTTGTATATCAAAAGAAATCACACAGTAGAAAGAAAACCCATGCATTGGGAAAAAATTTGAGCCAACTACCCCTCAGACAAAGGAGTTCTATCTACAACACATCAAGAATTTAAAAAACAGGCCTCCAAAATTCAAAGACCCAATCCAAAAATGGGCATCTGAGATGAATACACACTTCTCACATGAAGAAATACAAATGTTAAATAAATTCATCAAAAAATGTTCAGCATCATTGGTCATTTGTGAAATGCAAATTAAAACAACACAGATTCCATCTCACCCCAGAAAGAATGGCTATAAAGAAATCAACCAATAACAAATGTTGGAGGGGCCATGGGGGAAAAAGGAACCCTTCTCCACTGCTGGTGGGAGTGTTCATTGGTGAAACTACTGTGGAAATCAGTGTGAAGATTCCTCACAAAAGTAGGATTGGAGGTCCCACTTAACCCAACTATTCCCCCTCTGGTTATTTTCCCAGAAGAATTAAAAACATCGCATCACAGCAATATATGTGCATCCACGTATATAGCAGCAAAATTTGTCCTTGTAAATCTTGGGAACAGCCCAAATGCCCATCAACTGAGGAATGGATTAAAAAGATCTGGTATTTTTATAAAATGAAGTATTACTCAGGTAGAAAAAAAAGACAAACTCAAGGCTTTTATCGGTAAATGGATGCAACTAGAGACCATATTCAAAAGTGAAATAAATCAGACTCACGTGTAAAAACTGTACTGCCTCCCTAGTATAACACTTGAAAGTGTAAATAAACTCTGAAAGGGACAATAGATATTGTGAAAGAGAAAGAAACTGTTCAAATGAAAGAAACTACTGAAATGAAGGAATAGAGAAAAATAAAGAAGGCAGGGCAAATAAATAGATGATAGATGATAGATGATAGATAGATAGATAGATAGATAGATATAGATAAATAGATAGCTGGGATATTTGTACTGCTGATGTCTGTTGGTTTATTGAAAGGAACAATTAATGCTTAAATTTTTTGACCAATTTTGCTTGCTTATATCTGGTAATCTGAGCAACTAATTTGAAACCAACAATATGCAATATAATAACCATTCATGAATTCCTACCATCTGTTTAGTGAAACTCTGTATCATTCTTAATTTTTAAAAATTATTTTTATTCTCTTTCATGGTTTGACCAATCTTGCCTTCTTACATCTGGTAATCTGA
>NW_004955558.1:192694-208005 GCF_000276665.1 Chinchilla lanigera
GTCCCACTTAACCCAACTAGTTCCCCTCTGGTTATTTTCCCAGAAGAATTAAAAACATCGCATCACAGCAATCTATGTGCATCCACGTATATAGCACCAAAATTTGTCCTTGTAAATCTTGGGAACAGCCCAAATGCCCACCAACTGAGTAATGGATTAAAAAGATCTGGTATTTTTATACAATGAAGTATTACTCAGGTAGAAAAAAAGACAAACTTGAGGCTTTTATCGGTAAATGGATGCAATTAGAAACCATATTCATAAGTGAAATAAATCAGACTCATGTGTAAAAACCATATTGCCTCCCTAGTATAACACTTGAAAGTGTAAATAAACTCTGAAAGGGACAATAGATATTGTGAAAGAGAAAGAAACTGGTCAAATGAAAGGAACTACTGAGATGAAGGAATAGAGAAAAAGAAATAAAGATGGAAGGGCAAATATATAGATGATAGATAGATAGATAGATAGATAGATAGATAGATAGATAGATAGATATAGATAAATAAATAGCTGGGATATTTGTACTGCTGATGTCTATTGGTTTATTGAAAGGAACAATTAATGCTTAAATTTTTTGACCAATTTTGCATGCTTATATCTGGTAATCTGAGCAACTAAATTGAAGACAACAATATGCAATATAATAAACATTCACGAATTCCTACCATCTTGTTTAGTGAAACTCTGTATCATTCTTAATTTTTAAAAATTATTTTTATTCTCTTTCATGGTTTGACCAATCTTGCCTTCTTACATCTGGTAATCTGAACAACTTTGTTGAAAATAACAATACGTAATATAATAACCACTGTTAATTCCTATCATTTTATTTTGAAACCTTGAACCATTATTATAGTTTTTGTTTTGTCTATGTTGTTATTTTGTTATTGTTTTTTATTCTCTTGAAAATAAAAAAAAACTAACAATAACATGAGGTTAGCAATGATAGATACAACAGCTATTCAGAAATTTTTATTTGTATTTACTTTCTACTCATATGACAAATTTCAGACTCCTTTAACTAGTTTTATCAGATGTAACTATGTGGACAAAAATTAAAGACATTTTTACATCTCTGGTAAGTTTTGGAAGCAGTATTAATGGCCAGAAATAGACTTATTATCCAATATACAAATGCACCTCATTTGTATAATCACAAAAGTGCTTGTGTAATCAAAACAAATGGACACTGACCAACTTTAAATGTGAGGACCAAATTTAAACAGATGTCAAATTTTCATTTTATATGTTTAAAGTCTTAGCATATGTTTTATAAAAGGGAGAACCTATTAGTTATTTTGTATATATTAAGTTTACATAGGCTCAGCTCTCTAAACTTAAGTTTAAAGATGAGACCCAGAGCAGAGCTTGTTTTTAGATGAATACATACATATATACCTAAATATATGTTATGTCATAAACTAAGATAATAATTGTTTAACCAATCAAAAACTGATTATCGAACAGATTTTATAAGTTAATGTTCAAATTGTTTACTCATAAAGTTCACCTTTTAGTAATCAAAAGTTTAATCATGAAAACAAAAAAAACTAATTTTAGTAAAATATAGAACATTTCTTTTTAAAATTAATTTTGTAAGTCTGCCCCAGAGCATCTTAATGTGTTTAGAAAGCCATTTTATTTTTTAAAAAGAAAACTTTGTTTTAATTATAGCCAAAATAAATTACTTTAGATGACCCATCCTAACAGATAACATTTATTTAAATTCATATATATATTCTACTGATTTTTAAATATTATCTTGTTTATCTTGATGCAGGTATGTTACCAACTTTTAGCACATTTTTACTTTTACCTATTGATATATATTAGCCTACTTATTTTTAGCCTACTTTTAAGCTGTATAAACGACAAGCACTTGAGATAATGCCTTGAGTGTTTATCTGTAAGCCAAGCTAAGTAGAAATTTTGGAGGATAATATGCACTTAAAAGTTAACCCATAAAAACACATATATTAACGTTAATCATATGCAAACTTTATTTGATCAAATTTGAAGTTTTTTATTCCTAGGTAAGCCTCAAGCCTGCCAGTCTTTCCCTGGTAGTGTTTTCTATAATTTTGGCTCCCCTGGAAGCCTACATAAATGGTCTTTCCATGGAAATCTCTAAGAGAACAAAAGTGTAAGAAGAAAAAGAAATTGTTGAGCTCAAAAAGTGTTTAACCTAAAGGAAGCAGCTTCAGGTGCTTTAACTAACACACATTAAACAGATAGAAGGACAAACATACGAACACATAAACAGTTACCTATAAACCAGAGCACACTCTTAGATATATTGGCCATGCAAAGCTACAATAATCGTTACATAGTTTTTAGGTTTGTAACTGTAAGCAGATTAGTCAGAACTTTTCAGTTGGTCTTATTGGAATAAACTTGTTTCTGTTTAAAACTGTTAAAGTTGGAAAGGATCCATAGGAACGTTTACTGTTTTATCAATGAATATATCTATGCTGTAAAAAGCAGTCACTTTGCCTCATGGAGCAGCATTCTACAAGGGAGAAGGGAGTAAAAGAGGTTAATTTCCAGTTCTGCCTAACGGTAAAAAGGCTGATAAATTTGAACTAAAGCATTTATATTTATTATTCGAGAGTCTGAGAGTCAATGCAGACCAGTTTTTAAGAATATGGTCCACAGATAAGTGAAGGTCAACTTCACTCTGGAAGGCTGACAAGGATGGAGAATCTCACCACCTCAGAACTTGCCCTGGGACGCAGCAGCCCCAGAGAAGAACACCATCGTGGAGCACAAGAACCAAATCCCAGCCATCTCGAGGAAACCAGTATGGGTTTCTGTTAGAGTCCCAAGAGGTTATTAGAAATAAAAACAAAAATTGGTGGCCATAATTTGGAAAAATTTGAACCCTGTACAGAGTCACTAAGAGTGACAGTGTAGAACCTGTGGAAAACGTTATGAATAATTTTTAAAAAGAGATTCATACCACCTGTATTATACTTTTTTCACCTTACTGAGACAAAGTACCCAACACCCACAAGTTAAGGGAGGAAAAATTCATTTAGCTCACAGTTTGTGGAGGCTTCAGTCCTGAAGCAGCTGGCTCCAAGCAGGGTAGCATGGCAGAGGGGAAGCCATTCACGGCTGCAGGAGATACCAAAAGCAACAAGAGAGGAGGAGAGACCAAGCCTGTTTTCATCACTTACGTTATACGAGCGCTATCTGCATTAAGGCAGGTGTTGCACTCACACCTCCAGTCCCAGCACTAGAACATGAACAATCACAAACTCTGGATTTAGACACCTCTAAAAAGCCTGACTCACCATGACCACATGAAGCTTTGAGGGGACCTCCAGACATAAAACCACCTTTCCTAGCAAATGCTCTTTAAGATCTTTGTAAAAATTGTTGAGGTCAGACTCTCCAAGCTATTAGAAATCTCATGGTATCTGAAGCACTGGACACAATACCCAAGATAAAGAAGCATTCTGCCTTCCCCCTGAAAGATAGAGTTAAAGGAAAATCATGCACACATTCAAAGAAATATTATCCACCTTTATAGAAACAGGAAGAATTCCGCAACAGTTTGCAATATGGGTGTAGATTAAGGATAGGGTGTGTGAAATCAAGCACAGAAGAAGAAATAGTGATCTTACTTTTATGTGGAATCTGAAGCACTCAATCATATAGACATCAAGAGTGAAATGTCGGTTACAAGGCGCTAGAGGAGAGGCAATGGCGAGGAGCTAAATAACAATCACAATGTTCCAGGTTAGTGTGAAGAAAAGCTTCTAGACATCTCTAACACAATGTATGTATAATTAACAATAGGTTATTGTACACATAAAATTTTTAAGGGGATAGATCTCATGAGATTTACTTTTAAAATAAAATCAATATATAAACAATTGAGAAAGAATGTAGCTCAGTAGTAGAGTGCTTGTGTAGCATGTGTGAAGCCCTAGATTTGATCCCTCTCAGTTAAACAAAACTTTGGAATTCATAACTTTTTATGGTGCTGATGATGTTCTAATCTAGAGCATCACTTGTTCTAGGCAAGAACCCTGGCACTGAACTATATCAACTAACTCAGCCACATATAGAGTGCTTTTGACTCCCCGCAAAGTAAGCCAAAATTTCTTTTATCCTAACTGCTGCTGTCTGCAACGCATGGTGCTACAATTTCCTTTACCTTAAATGTAGCTTCTCAAAATCCCCGTGGGAAAGCATTCTCACCACCATCACCTGGGCAAAGGTGTGTCCACGAGATGACAGCAACTCTTTCTGATAAGTGCATCACATAGAAGTGTTACGCTTTTAAAAACTCATGTTTACTTCAGAAATTATTTCACGTACACGAGTTCAGGACAGAAGTATGTAATACTTATAACTCTATTTGACTCTTTCTCCTAAGGATGGAAGCATGACAAGCACTCGCAATAATCTTGTGAATTGCCCCCTCATTCACATAAGTGATGGGAGCAACAGGTATATTGAACTCCCACCATCCGTAAGCACATAAGCTCTCATTTTATTATACTTGTGGTGACTCACAGTCACCCAAACAAGGACTTCATTACATTCCTTTGGAAACTGTCAGGAACTGGCGTGCATCTGGGATCTCCACCTGTACTTAATGGCTTAGCTCAACCTAAGCAATGTGCCTGTCTTTGACCTCCTCTGCACTGTAAATATGTCCACCTCACTGTTCCTTTCCAGACAGAAGCTCTTATTTAGGTTTCCTTTGCTGACTCTGCCTCTCAGGCTGAAATACAAAATACTCACCTGAGTCTTCCCTCTGCAGGACGGCGGGCTCAGGGTGAGGGTGATGACAGCCAGTACTACAGGCAAGGAAGGCAGCTGGAGGATGATATATGCGCCTGTCACTCCGACTTCCACTCTCCTCAGAATTGCGATTATCATTTCACCTGTACAGGCACTGACAGGGTAAGCTTGGGGAACCAAGGGTGTTTCTGAAGACATTTTTTCTCTGTTGTTAATTACCAAAGGCAATTAATGTTTATGGAAGTTATCTCCAAAGAGACTACTGAGATGGATGGAGGAGTTTGTTATGTTTTCATAACCTGTGAAGTTTGGAGGGAGCAGCAGATATGGAGGACTCAGCCTGGGGAATCGGCAGAAAGGCACCCCTGTGACTAGATTCTCTGTGTCTCTGTAGTTTCCTCTGGAAAACCAAGTTCACTGCTTATCTGTAAGCCCATAAAATACACCATTGACTTAGTTTTCATCATGCATAGGGAAAGAGAGTAGGAAGTGTGAAAGATTATTAGTGTATCACTAAATGTAAATCTATTAGGAAATGACATGGGAAATTTTTAAAAAATAACTTACCAATGTTAGACCCATGCCACTAAAAAGTCTAAACAGAAATGTACTCTAAGGAGAAAGAGACAGGCCTATAAAAGTGAGGTTCAGTACAGCACCAAAATGTGGCTCTTCAGTAGATGCATTCTAGTTATTGTTTTCGCTACTAGGTAAACCACCTCTCATTTTCAACAGAAGAGAATTTCAAGATTCACCAGACTGTGCTACATTCACTCTTTGTGGGTTTCACTGAGAATTCCATGCTCATTATGTGATTCGTGAAGACATTTAAAGTGTAAGAGCCAAAGTCAACACGTTGTTTTCCAGACCCAAATCCATAATCTCTCCTCAGCCCCCTGTTCCTTTTTGAGATCTATATGACCACTGTGAAGTTACATTCAGCACAGTTCAGGTAAGTCCACATTTAAGTGCTGTCACAACCTGCAAGCTCAGGTCTTCTCACATTCATGTTATCTCAGTAATTCACTGGAAATGATCAAGAAACTGATGGAAAAATTCATATTAGTTGTTCTGATTTATGATATATAAATTCTACAGGTTTGAATCAGGCCAAGGAAGAAGCAGATGGGGCAGTCTGAGGAAAAGTACCACAGGTGGAGCTTCTGGTTGTCTTTCCCCGTGGTCACAAGGCATTTCTTTCTAGCATTATAGGTCACAATGCTTCTATATTACTAGTAAGCAGGGAACTCAGCTGAAGCCTCAGTGCTATAGCTTTAGTGGGGCTTCGTCCTCCATCTGTACAGCTGACCTCAGTCCCAGTCCCAGCCCCAGCCCTTCACAATAGTTCAGATTGGAGGGGCTGAACACTAAAGTTGACTTTTACTCAGCAGTTCCTTCAGGAGTTTGCATTAATAGAATGTGTCGCAGTGTTGCAGCTATGGATCAGAATGTTAGAACATTCAGTAAGCAACCTGCCAAACAAGCAAGCATCATCTATCATGCAGCACATTCCTAGGGCCTGGAGATCACCTCCAAATACCTGAGTGCTAGACAAAGGCTCACTCTGGTAAGGTTATTTCTTCATTTCCCAGGACTTGCCTCTGATGAAATTCATAATGTTTTCATGATTAAATCTCACAGCAAATTACAAATTGAAACAATGAACTTCAATATGATAAAGATTACATGTGAGAAGCTCACAGCTCCCTCAATACTCTGAAAACTTGAGCATTCCTTCTATATCAGGAAACTTGCAAAAAAAAAAATATCTTTGCTATTTTTTTCTACTGTAGGACAAGAAACCTGAAAACAGCAACCACAGAGGAAAATAATTCAAATAAGTAATTCCAGTGGCCCTCAACAAGAAAATCAAAGCTAGAGACATCACACTTCTAATTTCAAATTACACAACAAAGCTACAACAATGAAAATAGGATTGTGGTATGTAATAACAGAAGCAGAGATAAAAAGTGTGAATGGAAGTCACAGTGGGATGGATGCAGGGACAGGTTCATTGTAGTGGACATTCTTTTATTACATAATCAAGTTGCAGTTCCATATACACCATGGTCCTTAAAGTTTATGATAGATATTGTGTATTTGAATCTCGATAAGAGGATCCAATTTAGGATTTAGCACCACATACACACAACTAAGGTAACTATGATAAATAATATGATATTTCTTTTAGTTGCAAGAATCTTTTTTTCAGTGTATGCTTTTCTAAGTTCCATTCCTTCTATTAGATACACTTTTATTCACCTATTATACTCCAATAATTATTGGATTAAATAACCCTTAGTTACTGCAGACTGATCAGGCCCACAAACTCCCAAGTGAGTGGATGTCAAAGGCTTAAATAAATGAGAGAATTGAAATGATTTCATGACTCCAGAAAGGTCTAATTCTCTTACAGCATTCAATAGTCTCTGGGTTTAGACCCAGACTTCTCTGGGCAGCCAGTATTTATTTGGTTTACAAATAAAGGAGGGGGATACTCAAGAAAACACGGGAATCTGAGCAGGACTTGGGAAACCCTTTAAGGACTTCTCCAAGTAATACATTACGTTAATTTAGGAGAACTATGTTATCTCTAGGAAGGCCTTCACAGCATGAGTGAAATGCTTGTAGCTACAGAATCCTTTTAGTTAATAGGACTGGAGCAAGACATCCTCAGCTGTGGCCTCATCTTGGCCTCAGCGGTGACCAGTGCCTCATAGAGGTTCGTTTACTCTGAGTCCGCTGCCCATTCCCCGACAAGGTGCCTAAGCTTCAGGCAACTCACAAGTAAACATGGAAGCCAATTGGTTAATATTAAATCCTGCCCAGAGTCTCTGTCAAATAATGCTGGAAAATAAAGTGTTACTCTATTGTTTAAGCTGTATTAACTTCAATAAACATGTAATTATTAATTTTTAGTATAAAATGAACAAAAAAGAAAAATGAATATGGTAAATTCATTCTCCTCCTTGATTCTTCCTTACACGAATCATCACAAAGGTGAAAATAATTTTATACACATTTTTACTAATTGTATCACAGTGTATTTCATTCTAGAGAATCCAGTAGAACTCTAAAAACATAGATTCAGTAGTGTTGTTCCTCTACAGCAAATTCAGCGTCAATTGTTTACCAAGTTCTCTAAGTCTGGTGAGGCAGGATATATACACAACCTGGTTACATGAAGCAGATTTATTATTTACATATGGGTAGCAATGGAAATAAAGAGCCGAGATTTCATTTTGACCTTTTCCCCCAACATGCTGAGGGGTGCTTGAGTGAATATATTTTCATCCGAGTTTGGTCCAGTGCTAACAGTTGAAGCTTCATAGAAAACTCCCTGCTCTGAGATGCATCTCCTAAAACCATATGAAACACTGAGCTTTCATGAAAGCACGGAAAGACACCAGAATTCGAGAGAGAGTTGGGCCTGCTCTGCTCAATCCTTGCAGCTTTTCTTAGGTGATCTATGTTTTTAGCTTTTTTAAACTTTTGTGGTCTCCACTGCATATTAGGCTTTTACTCACAGATTTACACACTGCCTTCTCAGAAGCTCACTGCCTGGTCTTCAAGGCCTTTTGAAATCTAGGTGTGATACGGCAAGTGAGTCCATTGAGAAAGACACTCAAAAGAATACCAATAAAGCCTGAATGAACATAGTTTTATTAGAGCCGCTAGTGGATTGTCTCTAACCCAGAGTCAGAGAAGATGTCTGTGCCACAGAGAAGATGTCTGTGTCTCACCTTCAATTTTAGTACATTTCAGGTTTCCATAGTAACCATTACTTCATTTTCAGGAATCTCACAAGAATGTCACATAGTTAGCACAAAGTTTACCTGTCTCCCAGGAGGTCAGACAACCAAATTCCAATGACCATAGTGGATTAAACTTTAACCTACTTCCCAATTTGCTCTGTTTGTTCTGCTCCCAATTTATGGCTTTGCTCTGCTTTTAAGCAAGGTGATAAGCGGACTGTGGTGTGAGGGTGTCAACTGCAGCTTAAGTGAACTTTAAGTGACCTGTGTTACTATGAGGTTAAAACCAGAAATAATGGGATTTCTCTTACCCCATCAGCTGGAAACCTTTTTAACCTCAGAATTCTTGCATTCTGCATGCAGCTAAAACCTACACTGTGTGGATGATGCCAAGGTCTCCGGCCAGGTGGAGCAGCAGCCAGTCTTTCCTCTCTCTTGCTTGTCAAGGTTGAGTGCCTGAATCGTTGAGCAGTCTGAACTTGATTTTGAAGAATAAATTCTCTATGCCACCACCATTCTGGAACATGGTGTGGCTGTTGCCGCCACTCTGGAACTGATATGGCAAGTGAGCTCCTTGAGAATGGCACTCACAAGAGACCAAAAGAGCAGGAATGAACAAAGCTTTATTAAGCCGGCTGATGGACAGTCTTTAACCAGGAGCCAGAGAAGATGTCTGACCCGATCTGGGTCTCACCTTCAGTTCAAGTACATTTTAAGTTTCCATAGTAAGCATTACCTCACTTTGGGGAATCTTACAAGAATACACAAAGTTTACCTTCTCAGGAGCTGTCAGACAGCCAGATTCCAAGGGACTATTGCAGTTTAACTTTTAGCCTACTTCCCAATTTGTCCTGTTTATTCTGTTCCCATTTTATGACTTTGCTCTTTAAATGGGTTGAAAACTACCAAGGGAAAGGAGCGAAGAGGTGGGGTCAACTACAGCTTAAGTGAAATACAAGTGGCTTCTCTTAATATGGAGTTAAAAACAGAAAATGGAGTCTCTCCTCCCCTGTCAGAAGGGGCACTCTGTGGCTTTCTCCTCAAAGCAAAGACTTTCCCCTTTGCAGTTTTGAGGCTACAAAGCTTGGAGACTTGCTGCTTCCTTTGATGCCCTCAGGCCATCTTTTCAATTCTCTTGTTCCTCCTCAGCCATCAAAATCTGCTGTGCTCTATCTTTATAGCTTCAGCTTTACTGGAGCTTCACTTGTGGCCAAGCTCACATTTTAAATCATCCTGGTGGGCTCTTTGCTCTTGATTCTCATCATAAATCTGGCTAAAAGCCCCCAACAATAGCCATGCAACAGCCTCAATATTCAGCTGCCTTGAAATTTCTCCTGCCAGATTAATCAGTCCACCACCCTTAATCTTAGTCTCAAAGTCTCCGGACAGGTACAAAATGCTGAGAAATTTTCTGCCAATCCATAACACACATAATCTGGAGTCCAGCACCCAATGTAGTCCTTCCCAGCAGAAACCTAAAGAGCCTGGTCTTTACCAACAGGATTTCTATCAGCCTTTTGGTCTTTTGAGCTCTGACCAGAATCTCCCACACAGAAGGCATTCCAGCATTCCTTTCTCAGGTGAAATCTCTGAACATTTCCTAACTCTTCCCACAAGCCATTTCCAACAGCTCTTGAAACACATGGTCACGTACAGTCACAGCAATGACCCCACTTCTCTGTCTTACTTACAAATTCTTAGTTACTTAGTTACAAATTCTTAGTTACTTTTCTCTAATCGCTGGGACAAAATATCCAATGCCCAAAATTAAGGGAAAGGTTTATGTAGCTG
This sequence comes from Chinchilla lanigera, assembly GCF_000276665.1. NCBI lineage: Eukaryota > Metazoa > Chordata > Mammalia > Rodentia > Chinchillidae > Chinchilla > Chinchilla lanigera. Next base: position 203,002 of record NW_004955558.1, read on the forward strand.
ACAGTGTTTGGAGGTTTCAGTCTATAATCAGTTGGCTCCAAGGCAGAGTGGCAGAGCACAGGGGCAACACTTCAAGGTGGCACAAGATAGCAAATCAGCAAAAGCAAAGGGGTTGGGGAGCAAGCCTCTTTCCCCTCCTTATATTGTATATCAGCTATCTGCTCACACCCACACCATCTCTGTGCCCTCCTCTTGCACAGGGTCAGGATGAATACAAATTAAGGACCCTGGTTCCCTGCTGAGTCACATAGTTAACCTTCCAAACTTCTCAAGTTGACACAATAAACAACATCTTAGGGGAGGAAGGGCATGTCCTTTTCACCCTAGGATGTAGAACTGCTGAGTCACTTAGTTAAGATTGTAGACTGCTGAAGCTGATTCGGTGTATCATCCACTACACCTTCTTATTTCTTTGTCTTGCTTGATTGTTCTGGCTAAGGTTTTGAGGACTATACTGGACAGGAGCAGTGATGGTGGAAATCGTTGCCTTCTTCCCATTTTTAAAAAGGCAGCTTCAGATTTCTCTCTATTTCATGATTTTGGCACTAGTTTGGTCATAAATGGCTTTTGTCAAATAGTAATTGCCCTTTTATTCATCTAAGGTTATGGGAACAACAGCTACTTTAACTCCTACCAGACTTAAGCATATAAAGTCTCACTTTATTATAATTGTGATGATTTACTGACAATTATCATCAGTGATAAGGTTCCATGGATAAGGTCCTTCTGTATCTATTTCATGCTTTTAATCATGAATGGATGTTGTCAAAAGTTTTCTCAGTTTCTATTGAGATCATCAAGATTTTCATTCTTTTCTCTGCTTATGTGATGAATTATATTTATTGATTTGAATATATAGAACCAATCTTGCATCCCTTTTGGTGTTAGGTCTTCATACTGTGGAATTTGCCAGAGACCATCTCAGAAAGGCAGAGAGTTGAGTAAAGTGTGTGCCTTTCTGTCAATTCCCCAGGTTGACACCTCCATATTTGTGCTCACTCCAAACTTTACAGATTATGAAAATGTAAGAGCCTTCTCCACTCATTTCAGTATTCTCTTTGGACATAATTTCCAGAAAGTTGTAATTGCCTTTTGTAATTAGCAACTGGGAGAAAGGTTTCCTCAGAAACACCCCTGGTTCCCCAAGCCTCCATGTCATTGCCAATACAGGTAACATGATAATTGCAATTCTGAGGAGAGCAGAGGTCACAGATTCACAAACCCTTATATCAGGGTCAAGCTGCCTGCCTTCCCTGCAGTACTGACTGTCATCACCTTCACCCTGAGGCCACCGCTCTGGAGAGGGAAGAGTTCAGGTGAGTGTTTTCTATTTCAGTTTGAGAGACAGAGTCAGTGAGGAAAGGGAGTCAGAATAAGTGCTTATGCCTGGAAAGGGATTGTGAGGTTGGTACACATCCGGTGAGGAGGTGGGCAATGGACAGGAATGTTCCTTAGATTGACCTAAGCCACTTAAGACACATGACAGTCATAACTGTATGTCAATTCCTAACAGTTTCTAATGTAATTTAATGGGATCTTTGCTGAGCATAAGTGTCAGTACATCATCAGAATTATAGTAAAATAAGGCTTGATATGCTTCAGCATGGTAGAAGTTACATGTTGCTGTTGTCCCTATAACCTTACATGAATGAAAGGGCAATTAAGTGACTATTAGTGTTGCTTGGCATGATTTCATACTTATGAAAAAAGAGTCAAATAGTGTAATAAGTATTACTTAATTCTGCACTGAATCAGTGTACATCTGAAACAATTTCTGGGATAAAAATGAGTGCTTAAAACTTAACTTTGTTGTGTATGATGCACTTAGCCAAAAGACTAATCGTCATGTACTGAAGACACCTGCACCTGGAAGATTCAGGGGACAGTGCTTTCCCTTGGCAAATTACAGAAGCTGCATTTAAGTAAATGCAAATTTGGTTATCATGTTTTACAGGCAACAGCGGTTGGGATCACATACATTTTGTATTAATTTGGGGATTTTAAAATATTCTCTGTGTGGCTGAGTTAAAGGATATGGCTCAGTGGCAGAGCATTTGTGTAACATATGTGATGCCCTGGATTTGATCCTCAACAGTGCCAAGAAAGGTAAGAGTTGTAGAGTCTTTTGTTCAATGAGAACGGTCAGACTCAGGGCCTCACACATGCTACACAAGCACTCTACCAGTTGGCTACATCCCCAGCCTCGATACGAACATTTTGCCATATTGTGTTTAACGATAAGTCTCATGAGATCTATCCCATAGCACATTTTAAATGTACTGAAATGTTGTTATCCGTACATGTAGTGACATAGGGGACCCAGGAAGCTTTTCTTCTAGCATGCAGGGGACTTTGTGGTTGTTATTAGCAACTCCTCTTGTCCTCTTCATCTGTCCTCTGACACCACCCTTTCACCTTGGTTTCTATGTCACTGGGGGTGGTAGATTCCACATATTAGTGAGAGCCCTGACTATTTGTTCTTCTTTGCCTGCCAGATTTCAGTCTGAATAATATTCATAAGCTGCGTCTATGTTGTCATCTGTTGTGCAACTGCATGCTTTGTAATTTTCTGTATGTGCAAAGAATGAAAAATATTTCTTGTATGTACACACACATTTTCTTTGCCCATTTATGTGTCATGCAAATGTAAGGTAGGGTGCTTCCTCATCTTGGGTACTGTGTTTAGTACTGAAATTCACATGACACATCTAATATCTCAGAGCGCTTATTTTAATATGTTTTGTATAAACACCTAGAAGAATAATTGCTAGATAACATGGAGTGACGGTCTTCTTTTTGAAATGCCCATGCTGTTTTCCACGGAGTCTACAGTATTTCTCATTCTTATTGACATTGTACAGTGTCCAGTTTCTCTAAATTATGGGCACCTTTATATTTTTCTTGTGCTTTTTAATACCTGTTGTGACACACATGAGTTCCTATAGCACAATGTGGTTTGGATTTGTATTTCCATACTCAGTATTGCTATTGAGCATGGTTTTGTGCATGTGTGCACCATTTGTGTGTATATGTTTGAAGCATGTCTACACAAGCTTTGTGGCCCACATCTTAATTCAAATATTAATTTCATGTTTCTTGATCACGTTTTGCAATTGAATTGCAGAAGATCATTTTCCTGTAATATCAACAATGCCTAAGAGTTTAGTTTCACAAGTTTATATCCCATTGTGTCTTGTATTTAAAAATTCTTCTATTATTCTTCCTTGCTGACAACTTCACTTAACTCAAACAGTAAGAAATTAATGTGGAAAGGACAAGAGGAAGGTAAAATTTACCTTTGATCTACCACTACTTTATTACATTCTAATATTTCATTCCTAATAGGTTGATAGCACAGGAATATTGCACTTACTTGCTAGAGTATTGGAGGGGCTAAAAGTTTTGTTCTTCCAGTGATAAGAAATGTATCTTTCTATTAACAAATAATGTTGAGCCAGTGTTATACAGACTGAGTCTTAATTGCTTATGCCCAAGGTTTTAGAATGAAACTGTAATTAAGGCTTTCCAACAAGACTCCACACATTCGAGTCCACAGTCTGCCACTAAATAGGGGCAAATTTAGAGGCATAATTTCTTTCTGAGTCTAAACTATCTGTGGCTTCACAAGAAGATTCATGCCAGAATTTCTAAAATAACATTATGAAAATTATACAAAGTATAACTTGTAGGGCATTGTGGCAGTGAAGCATTTTAAAAATTCTACTTAAAGTTTTTGCATTCAACTTTGGGAAGAATTCTGACGACATTATTTAAGTTAACATTTCACATGGCACACAGTAGCTTCCTGTGGATATGATCAGTGCAGCTCACAGCTCACAGCTCACATTGCCTGTGGGATACTCAGGCCTAAATATGAATGTCAGTTTGTGGGAGTGAGCAGAATGCCCTCCAAGAATTTGCAACTGAAATGGCCTACATATTGCAAAATGTGATTGGAAATCCAGGGAGTTTCTATCATCTTTACCATTTGGTCCACTTTATTTACTTGAACAGAAAACATCCACAGATTAGATTCTGAAACCTTATTAATAGCCCATAGCTAGTTGGAGGCAGTGTTTTAAAATGGCTCCAGCACAACTCTGCATTTAACACAAAGGCACTGGCAGATACAGGCTGAAGCATTTCATCAAGGATACTGGATTAAAACTTTTGCACTGGGACCACCTGTGTCTTGAGGTTCTCATCATCATGAACACCAGGAAGTCCAGGTATGTAGTACTCACATTGTCCCAATGACATTGGGTTGTTCATTTTAATTTACTAAACTCTGCATTCTTTGTAAACATGGTTTTCCCATGTTTTTGAGTGACAAACTCCAGGAAGACCACAACAAATCCTAGAAGATTGAAGCCACTACTCTTCTGGTTTCCATGACAAAATCCAAGTGCCAGTAGACATAAACTGCTGTTACTGTGGGATGCTTCTCATTAGGAAACAATATGTCTGATTTTGGTGCTGTGACGTTCATCCTATTCTGACAAAGCAGCAAATGTGAGGTAGGGTGCTTCCTCATCTTGGGTACTGTGTTTAGTACTGAAATTCACATGACATATCTAATATCTCAGAGCACTTATTTTAATACGTTTTGTATAAACACCTAGAAGAATAATTGCTAGACAACATGGAGTGATGCTCTTCTTTTTATTTTGTTTTATTTCTTCAATTTTTAAATTTTAAAACTAAATGGAGGAAAACATTAACAGACAGACAACCATTTACTAAGTAGCAAAAGAACAATACAAACAATACAGAGATACAACAAAAGTGGTAGGAAATTAACAATGCTTGTTGTATTACATATTGATATCTTCAAAGTGGTTTCTCATGAAAACAAAGACATGCAATATTGATCAATCAAGGACTCATTAACAGTTTCTTTCAGCAAAGAAATAGAAGACAGTAGATCAACTATGTTAACTTCCCTGTATATACATACATACAAAATGGCTCCTTCTTTCCCTTCTCTTTTCCCACATCCCAGTT
>NW_004955558.1:217035-218459 GCF_000276665.1 Chinchilla lanigera
TCCCCTGTTACAACAGTGTTAGTAATTGTATCGGTTTTCATGCCTGTTAAGATTTTTCTTATGTAATTTGGAGCTCTGATATTTGGTGCGTACATGTTTATGATTGTTATCCCATCCTGTTTCAGTTTTCTCCTGAGAAGAATATAGTGCCCTTTTTTATCTCTTTTGATTGTTGTAGGTTTGAAGTTGACATTGTCTGCAAGCAGAATAGCTACACCTGCTTTTTTCTGGGTTCCCGTTGCATGGAGGATTGTTTTCCTTCCTTTGACTTTCAGTCTCTGGATTTCCTTTTGAGTAAAATGTGTTTCCTGTATACAGCATATCAGTGAATTTTGTTTCCGAATCCACTCAGCCAGTCTGTTTCTCTTGACTGGACAATTGAGGCCATTTACATTTATAGTTATAACCAATATATGTTGATTTACCATTGTCATGTTATTTACTTGCATTGGTTTCCTACTTTTTCTACCTGTTTACTTGCTTGCTCTTCTAGACGTTTCCTTTGTACTGTTGTACTTGAAATTGTGGTCAGATTTCTCTCTGTCTAGTATATCTTTTAGTACTCTTTGCAATGCTGGTTTTGCACTCATGAAGTTCTTCAATTGTTCTTTGTTGTGGAAATATATATTTTCTCCACTGATTTTGAGGAATAGTTTGGCAAGGTACATCAGTCTTTGTTGGAAGCTGTTTTATCTCAGGACTTGTGATGCTTCCCTCCAAGTTCTTCTCAATTGGATGGCTTCTGCTGAGCAGTCTGCCATGATTCTGATGGGTTTTCCTTTATACGTAATCTGTTTCTTTTGTCTAGCAGCTTTTAATATTCTGTTCTTTTGCTGGAGATCTGGGAACTTGACTATTATATGTCTTGGAGTAGTTTTATTTTGGTTGTGGTTCTTTGGAGTTGTACATGCCTCATTTCCCTGTATATCAGGTGCTATTTCCAAACTTGGGAAATTTTCCACTCTTATTTCTGCAAATATTCTTTTTATAACAGTTGTCTTTCCTCTTGCTGTTTCATTGACTCCTATTAGTCATACATTATTCCTCTTTGCCTCATCTTGCAGCTGTTGATTTGACTTTTCCTGGATGCTTGTTGATATTACAAGATCCTTTCTTCACAGTCCCTAGCTGCCATGCTGTCTTCAAAGTCTGAAATTCTATCTTGAGCTTCATTAAAGTGGTTTTGACAGCTTTTAGTTGAAGCTTTGTTTTCCTGGAAGTCTCTTTGAATCTGGTTCATGTGTTCTAAGTCCTTTCTATATTTTCCATTTAATGCTTCCGTCCATTGCCTTTGTTCTTCTGTTTTCTTATATGTTTCCTCTTCAGACGTTTTGAGCAGTTCTTTCATTATTGTTGTCATTTCATTTTTTGCCTGAGGGATTATTTGTGACCTGATCTCCTCTATGGCCTGATGGAGTTGTTTC
>NW_004955558.1:219108-220492 GCF_000276665.1 Chinchilla lanigera
AGTGCAAGTAAAGTACGGACTTCAACCATGGGACCAGCAGCTCTTGGAGTGCTCACTGACTTGGCTCAGGGCATGTGCAGGGAAGGCCCACTCATGAACCCCGGTGAGAGCATTCCCCCAGCCTTCTGAGTGGGGAATTCCTTTCTGTTGCAGGTTCATGGAAGGCAGAGACTCAGACTGTAATGTTGGCAGGGTCCTGGGTCACCCGCTCTGCCCCCAGGAAGTAGATGGGAAATATTTGGCTCTGTTACTTTCAGCTGGGAACCATGGTGGTGGGAGTGGGTTGCAGCCCGCCTGGTTCTGCTTCTTAGTCAGTTCAAGACGTGCACAGGAGCCAGACCCAGGCCACTCAAGAAGCAATCACACACTGTCCATGCCTGTGACCCCCCAGGCGGTTGGGGTGCAAGTAATGCACGGACTCAAACCATGGGACCAACAGCGCTGGGAGCACTCGCTCACTTGGCACAGGGCACATGCACGGAGGGCCCACATGCCAACCCCAGTGAGAGCCATGACTGACTTCTTTGTGAAATGTCCATTGTGTTTTCCAGAGTCTATATTTCTCTTCCTTATTGACAGTGTGCAGTGTTCCATTTTCTCTATATTATGGACACCTTTATATTTTTCTTGTGCTTCTAATACCTGTTGTGATACACATGGGTTTTTATAGTACAATGTGGTTTGGGGTGTATTTCCATACTCAGTCCTATTTTGAGCATGGTTTTGTGTATGTGTGGACCCTTTGTGTGTATATGTTCGAGACATGTCTGCACAAGCTTTGTGGTAGGTGTCTTAATTGGAATACTAATGTCATGTTTCTTGATCACTTTTTGCAATTGAGTTGTAGATGTTCATTTTCCTATGAAATCAACAATGCTTAAGAGTTTAGTTTCCTATGTTTATATCCCATTGTGTCTTGTATTTCAAAATTCTCCTAGTATTCTTCCTTACTGAAAGCATCACTTAACTCAAACAGTAAGAAATTAATGTGGAAAGGACAAGAGGAAGGTAAAATTTACCTCTGACATATCACTATTTAATTACATTCTAATATGTCATTCCTAACAGGTTTAGAGTCCAGTAATATTGCACGTATTTGATAGAGTCTTGAATGGTCTAAAAGCTTCTCTCTTGCAATCTTAAGAAATGGATCTTTCTATTACTGAGTAGTATTGAGTCAGTCTTATATAGACTGAATCCTAACTGCAAGTGACCAAGGTGTTTTGGATGGAACTGTAATTAGGGCTTTCTAACAAACACCCACAGATTCATGTCTTCACTCTGCACCTAAATCGGTTGTAAAATTAGAGGCCGAATATAAATCCTTTCTGAATCTAAACTGTGTCTTTAAACCATATTTATGACACAGTGTATAAAATAACAT
>NW_004955558.1:225637-227337 GCF_000276665.1 Chinchilla lanigera
CCAGTGCCGGAGCCCCTCCTTCCGGGCACCTATGAGGCAGGGAGTGAGCCAGCTGGAAGACTGGCGCTCCCTGCCTGTGGCTCCCCATGTGCCTGGACCCCCCATTCTGAGCACCTACGAGGCAAGGAGAGAGTTGTTTGGAAGACCGGCACTCCCCACCCGTGGCTCCCCGTGTGCCTGAGGCCCTCCTTCTGGGTGCCTATGAGGCAAGGAGCAAGCCAGCCCAAAGACCGGCGCTCCCCACCTGGGGCGCCCTGTTTGCCTGGGCCCCTCTTGGGCGCCTATGAAGCAGGGACCAATTTTAGGATTATTATGAATACCGCTAGTATATAGAGTAACATGTAGCTTATCTTTTTGTGATATATGTATGAATTTATGTGGAACACATTCAAAGAAATTAAATTACTGCAACATAAGTATATAGCATATATAAGTATATGATAATATATATATATGTCATAAGCTTAGTTAAGTACCACTAAACAATTTTCTGAATAATTGTACCTTTGCAGGTATTCATACAAAAATGCTTGTTCTTGAGATCATGTTTTTACCAAACCTGATCTGTCTTGCCATATCATTTTAGAGTTCTGAATGATGTGTGATAATACCAGGTAGTAGTTTATTTAAATTTCCTGATTAATCATGTCATTCAATGTATTGTATATGTTCTTAACCTATTAAAGAACTTATTCTTGTCTTTTTCTGAAAATAAATCTTACTTTTAGTATAATGTTCAATTTCACCAATATGTTTAGTGCTTTGCTAAGAAATATTCTGCTTTTATTAGAGCAAATTAATAATTTGGCCTAAATTATTTTTTAATTTTCCATTCACAAATAGTCTGGTAAGGTTTTTTCAACAACTAAGAAAAATTTCAAGATTGAATGAAAGTTTTGGCGTATACTTTCTTTGTGTTATGCTGCAACTTGTCATTTCTCCCCAGGTTAGCACCACCTCACCCTTCATGATGACTTCCAAATGAAATGAACTGAAAATTTCCTTCATTTCCTTGCACTTCTTCAGATTTTCAAACTCCACTGAAGCTATTTTGCCGTCAAATCTCTACAATGAGCCATGTTATGCAGAAGAATGAATGTCAGCACAATATAAATGAAATTTCAGAAGGAAATGATGAAATGCATTCCAAGGATTTAGCAATAGGAATAATTTTGTTGTCTCAGATGATCATCGGTGTCCTGGGAAATTTCTTCCTTCTTTACCAACATTTCTTCCTTCACAAGGGAAACAGTTTAAGGTCCACAGATGTGATTCTGAAGCACTTTTCTATAGCCAATCTCTTTGTTCTTTTTTCCAAGGGAGTTCCATACACAATGGTAGCCTTTGGGTTGAAACAATTCTTCAGTGATATTGTGTGCAAACTTCTCGCCTATACTGAGAGAGTGGGCAGGGTTGTATCAATTGGTACCATTTGCATCTTGAGTGTTGTTCAGAACATCATGATCAGCCCCATGAACTCCTGTTGGAGAAACGTTAAAGGTAAATCTCTAAAGTATATTGGCTTCTCCCTTCGCCTCTGCTGGATCCTAAACATAGTGTTCAATTCAATTATTCCTCTGTACATATGGTACTTGTCTGGAAAAGGATACAGTGAAAACATCAGAAAGAAAATAAATGTAGGATACTGTTGTCTTGTTGACTACGGGGTGGTCCTTGGCTCAATCTATATATCATTTGTA
>NW_004955558.1:228247-230263 GCF_000276665.1 Chinchilla lanigera
GGGTGTGTTATTAGAGAAATGGAAAACAGGTAAACACACTGGGTATCTCCTCCCATGTCTGATATAGTGACATCTTCCTCCCCTCAGAAATCCTGAACCCACAGATCCTCAGGATAGATTTGTGACCTCCAGCAACTGAAGCAGAAAGTCATTTAATCTTAAGTGAGGTCTTGGATCATGTACAGGCTCCAGTACACATGCTGTGTACCCCTCCATTATGAATGTTTTTTGCTAATGTTCTGGGTGACTTATTTCTTTCAAAATTCTTGTTCAAACCTCAAACTCACGCTACTTCTGAACTGTCTCATCCTATTGCCCTTGGCATACACATCGTGTCCTCCACATCTACTTCCCTCAAACCCAGACTGCAATTGTAACAAATGTGAAGGTTTCCAGATGCTGAGTGTTATAGGTAAAGCAGAAAGAGCACTTGTGTTTACTTGGTTCCCTGTGTGCCAAAGCTGCAAGCTTCAAAACTCCAGAATAGGAATGGAGCCCAAACGGAATGGAGAGATCACGAAAGTGGCTGAAATAAGGAAAGCACCAAGGGAGGAATGTGGAAATGCAACCTCCCATTCCACAGGGAAAATCTTCATCACACACAGTTGGGGCAGAGAACCTGTGTGCTCGCCCATTTTCCATTTCCATGATGATGTCTCAGGGCTTTGTACACCGCAGAGAAGAAAAGACTAATGTATCTTGATTGGGGTGTTTAAAATCACTCACGTGTATCTGCTCAGTTCTTGACAGGGTCACCTTTGTAGAGCATGGTGGGAGATGATAATATGGCAGAAGAGACCATGAGTAAGACTGGAAGCAAGCAAGGTCCAGTTGTCTGGTGTTGCTGTCTTATGAAAGCTGCCTCAAGAGCAGTAGCCAGGACTGCACAAGGACTACAATGACATTTGAAAGACTAGGGCACTCCCAGGGCCTGTACCCTTGTCTTCAAGAAATCATAGCAGTTCCTGTCATCACTACACTAGACACTCAGCTTTCCTCACACATGCCTTTGCAGAAAGAGTCCTTCTAGGTACAATAGATGTTGTGAAAGGGAAAGAAACTGCTCAAATATGGAGGAGCAATTGAGATGAAGGAGGGGGAGGAAAGAGAAAGAAGAAAAAGGACACACACACACACATATATATATATATATATAAGTGAGCTAAGATATTGCACTAATTTCTATTGGTTTACATAAAGGAACAGTTAACATAATTGTTTGATCAATCTTACATGCCTATATTTTGTCTGTGCAACCATTCTGAAGATAACATTATGTAATATAACAACCATTGTTAATATCCTATCATCTTGTTTTGAAATTCTGTATCATTTTTATTGTTTTTATGCTCTTTTGTTTGTGGATTTGTTTTCGTTTATTTTTTCTTTTCTCTTTAAAATGATGAACAAGAGACCCTGGGTGTGAGGCAAAGATCTATAAAGGAGAAGAGATGAAGTAACATTGAAATGGAGAAAGACGTTCTTCAAATGTTTCTCTAAAGAACTCCTTTCTACAAATACAACTCATGATTGACATATACACTGAATATTTGCATTTTAAAAATTGTTTTACAGTAAAAACATACTGCTGTTAATCACCCTCAAATACACCCAACTTCAATACACTCTGACCTTTTCTTCCCAGTTTCTAAAACAATTCTGGGTATCTTCTTTCATAAGTGTTTTTATGAGATTGATAAAATACAGTGAATGCAGCTTCCAAGGAAAATCTAATGGAAAGTTTGGCTTATAAGACATTATGGTGTGTCTGTGTCCCTTTTGTTCACTATGGCTGGTGTTGTGAAATTTCTGGCTGTTCTCCACAGTCAAAATGACCATGAATGATAAACATTTTAAATTCATTCAGGATATTTTTTTTTTATTTTAGAAATAAAAGGAGGAAAATACTAACAGATCAACAACGTTTTACAAAATAGCAAAGGATCAGTACAGACAGTACAGAGTTACAACAGAGTGGTAGGGAATTAACAATGCTTATTGTATTACATATTGATA
>NW_004955558.1:233577-234725 GCF_000276665.1 Chinchilla lanigera
CTCGTGTTTGCTGTCTGCTGGGCGGTGCTCAGAGAGCTGTCCTGGGAAGGAGAGAAGTGGAGCCAGAGGAGCACCTTGTGTCTGCAAGTCGGTGAGAATGATCTGTGGACAGGATGACCAATAGAGTGTAAGTTCAGTGTTCTAGAGGTGGGCAGGGGGCAGAAAGAGGCATTCTTTGGGATCAGGGACCCTCAGATCCCCTGAATATAATGCAAGCTCCATGTTTGTTACACCAAATCCTGTCATCCTTCCTTTTTCTCCCGGGGTGTGCTTTTTTTCATCTGACCAATGTTAAATACTTCTTGATTGTTCCTAAATCAAGACACAGTGTTTAGTTCCACTGGTTTTCTTGCGAGTGCTCCAGCTCTCCCACACTCATGGAAAACTACCATCTCACAAGTAGTCTGACACCTGGAAATACACAGCCTTTTTTGGTTTTTCTCTTATATTCTTGCTAATTTTCATCTCAGTGGTTCCTTTGCTCTCCTCTCTCTGTCTTCCTGAGATCCACCATGTCCTTGTTTCTGTGTGCTTCCATCTCAGGCTTCGGGTCTGTCTTCTTGCCTGACCTTTACCCACAGCTAGTATCTGTCCCAGATGATTGCCTAAATGCAGAACATGCCACCTACACATGTACACTCATCTTCTCCCAGCCGTGTTAATTATTCTTCATACACATAAGTGAACTTAATGCTCCACAGTCATTATCACATTTCCTACTCAATCTCCATTCAGATGAACCACATCTTCCTCATAAATCTATGGGGAGCTGATTAAGCTCTCAATCATGGATGAGCTTATGCAAAAGAGTTAAATAAGGCAGTGCAAATATGGTATGTCGGGAGTCCAGGAAGGTCAGAACTCTCTTGGAGCTATGAGAAAGGTTTCTCTGTACTGCCAGCATTTCTTTCCTTTCAAATCAGGGGTATGTAGAGAAATGCATGGAACAGTGGAAGTTAAAGTGCAGGAAAATGAGCAGCTCTTGAGAGGTTAGAACAAAGACATTCTTAGGCAGTAAATCTTTTAATTAAGAGAATTGTTGATCTCTAAGTTTGCTAGTTTACTGTCTTTGAATCCTTTATGTGAGATTAACAGTGGCTGCAACATTCTCTTGTCTGCACAGACTGTGAATATGAATTTTTCCAATG
>NW_004955558.1:242959-243918 GCF_000276665.1 Chinchilla lanigera
CATGCAGGGAGGGGCCACACAGCCCCCAGCTAGAGCAGTCCCTCGGGCTTCTGAGTGAGGACCTCCTGTCTGCTGCAGGTGCACGGAGGGCAGAAGCTCAGTCTGCAGTGGCAGAAGGGTCTTGGGTAGCCTGTTTGCCCCCAGGAAGTAGTTGGGAAATACCTTGCTCTCTCCACAAGTTTCAGCTGGGAACCGTGGCGGTGTGAGTAAAGCACGGACTCGAACTGCGGGACCAGCAGCTCTTGGAGCACTCGCTCACTCCGCACAGGGTGCGCACAGGGAGCATCCCTGAAATCTTTAACATCTCTTCAAAGATCACCTTGTGTATGCTCACACCTGGCTCTGCACCTTAAGTCTTTTTTGATGATTAAACAGTTTTGCCATTTCCCCCCATCTTCTCAGTGATTCTGCTGTTCTTCCTTGGGATTCTAGGATCTCCACCAACATGTTGTCCTGTGCACCCTCCTTTTACAGTGTCCTCTTTTGCACCATTCTGCTACACACCTGTGCAGAGAAAGCATTTCTGAAAGCTTTCTCTCCAGGTGCCATCTCTTAAGAGAACAGTGGAGTGTGGAGAGGCTCTTAACTGTCTGTGATCCGGGAGGACAGACAGGACTCCCATTATAGGACAGGAAGTGCTGAGGCCTGACAAGTGGAGGACTGACAATGAGCTCTGTGTGTCTCCTTGTCCTCCTGGCTTCCCTGAGAAGTCTCCTTGCACACCTGTACTTGTTTCCCATGAGTAATTTCACTGAGTCACTATCACTAAGTTTTAGCAGAGAAATGAATGAGACCACACACTAGGGAGAGATTTTCAAAGACATGAGTAAAAAGAATGCTACTGGTTTACTTTGGAAACCATCAGATTGATCTGCACAAATACAGTCCCTGAGATACAAGTGGGGTGTTTGGGGGCATTGACTGCACAGGCATGAAGCAGAATGTTGCAAAAGAGGACA
>NW_004955558.1:253688-254909 GCF_000276665.1 Chinchilla lanigera
CTCTTAAGCATTGCTGATTTCAAAGGAAAATGAATGGCTACAACTCAATTGTAAAAAGTAATCAAGAAACATGAAATTAATATTCCAATTAAGATACGTACCACAAAGCTTGTGTAGACATCTTGAACACACACACACAAAGGGTCCACACATGCACAAAACCATGCTCAAAATAGGACTGAGTATGGAAATACACCCTAAACCACATTGTAGTGTAAAAACCCATGTGTGTCACAACAGGTATTAGAAGCACAAGAAAAATATAAAGGTGTCCATAATATAGAGAAAATGGAACCCTGTACACTGTCAATAAGGAAGAGAAATATAGACTCTGGAAAACACAATGGATATTTCACAAAGAAGACAGTCACAGCTCTCACTGGGGTTGGCATGTGGGCCCTCCATGTGCGTGCCCTGTGCCAAGTGAGCGAGCGCTCCAAGAGCTGCTTGCCCCGTGGTTCGAGTCTGTGCTTCACTTGCACCCCAACCTGCTGGGAGGTCTCAGGCATGGACAGTGTGTGATTGCTCTTTGAGTGGCCTGGGTCTGGTTCCTATGCATGTCTTGAACTGACTAAGAAGCAGAACCAGGCAGGCTGTGACCCACTCCTACCACCATGGTTGCCAGCTGAAAGTAACAGAGAGAGCCAGGAATTTCCCATCTACCTCCTGGGGGCAGAGTGGGTGACCCAGGACCCTGTCACCATTACCATCTGAGTCTCTGCCCTCCATGAACCTGCAGCAGACAGGAATTCCTCACTCAGAAGACCGGAGGAATGCTCTCACTGGAGTTCATGAGTGCGCTCTCCCTGCACATGCCTGGAGCCGAGTCAGTCAGCACTCCAAGAGCTGCTGGTCCCATGGTTTGAGTCTGTGCTTTATTTGCACTCCAACCCCTTGGGGTGGTGCAGGTACATGCAAACTGTGATTGCTGTTGGTCCAGCTTGTATCTGGTTCCTGTATGTGTTCTGAACTGACTAGAGAAACAGAATCATGTGGCCCACAAATTGTCAACCCTGCAGTACATGTCTGGGTTTTACCTGTACTCTGACCTGCCTGGGGACATGGGTCCACTAGACCGGGATTGTCACACCAGTGCAACCGAGTCCAGGCTGTGCACGTGCCCTGAAGTGCAAGGGGATGCTGGATCAGACGGTCTGCCATCAGCTGACAGCAATGCCCAGGTCTGAGACTTGGGATAACGAGATACAAATCAACAACTGC
>NW_004955558.1:259059-259997 GCF_000276665.1 Chinchilla lanigera
AAAGAAGGAGAAATTTTGTATGTATGTATATACAGGGAAGTTAACATAGTTGGTCTACTGTCTTCTCTGTCTTCACTGAAAGAGACAGTTAATGAGTCCTTGATCAATCAATATTGCATGTCTCTGTTTGTTTTCATGAGAAACCACTTTGAAGATATCAATATGTAATACAACAAGCATTGTTAATTTCCTACCACTTTGTTTGTAACTCTCACTCCATGTTGTCTAGCAATTATTCTTGTAGGTGTTTATATAAAACATATTAAAATAAGTGCTCAGAGATATTAAATGTGTCATGTGAATTTCAGTACTAAACACAGTACCCAAGATGAGGAAGCAGCCTACCTTACATTTGCATGAGGTATAAATGGACAAAGAAAATGTGTTTGTACATACAAGAAACATTTTTCATCCTTTGCACATACAGAAAATTACAAAGCATGCACTTGCACAACAGGTGACAACATAGATGCAGCTTATGAATATTATTCAGACTGAAATCTGGCAGGCAAAGAAGAACAAATAGTCAATGCTCTCACTAATATGTGGAGTCTACCACCCTCAGTGACATAGAAACCAAGGTGAAAGGGTGGTGTCAGAGGACAGATGAAGAGGACAAGAGGAGTTGCTAATGACAACCACAAAGTCCCCTGTATGCTAGAAGAAAAGCTTCCTGGGTCCCCTATGTCACTACATGTACAGATAACAACATTTCAGTACATTTAAAATGTGCTACGGGATAGATCTCATGGGACTTATCATTAAACACAATATGGCAAAACGTTCTTATCAAGGCTGGTGATGTAGCCCACTAGTAGGGTGCTTGTGTAGCAAGTGTGAGGCCCTGAGTCTGACCGTTCTCATTGAACAAAAGACGCTATAACTCTTACCTTTCTGGGCACTGTTGAGAATCAAATCTGGGGCATCACATATGTTAT
>NW_004955558.1:261535-262576 GCF_000276665.1 Chinchilla lanigera
TTTGTCTCAGCACCGAGAGAATACTAACCAAGACTGAAATCTAGAGAGAAAGAGTACTCCCAAAATCATTCTTTAGCACTCCTCTGATCCCAAAACCAGACAGCAATCCCAACAAAATGAGAACTGTAGGCCAATCTCTCCAATCAATATCGATGCAGAAATCCTCAACAAAATGCTGCCAAACAGAATGAGGCAAGTTACTGAGAAAGATCATGCACCATAATGACCAGGTTTTATCACAGAGATGCAAATTTGGTTCTATGCATGCACACTGATGAACATAATTCATCACATAAAAAGAGAGAAGGATAAAAACCATGATGATCTCAATAGAACCATAGAAAGCTTTTGACAAAACCAACATCCATTCACGATTAAAAGCATGAAGTAAATAGATACAGAAGGACCTTGTCCTGGGATTGTCCCAGGGCCCTTATCCCTGGAACCTTATCACTGAGGATGATTGTCAGTGAATCACCACAGTTATAATAAAATGAGACTTTATATGCTTAAGGATGGTAGCAGTTAAAGTAGCTGTTGTTCCCACAACAGCTAAGGACATCCACTGCTCCTGGATGGTCAGAACCAACATAATCAAAATTGCACTATACTTTCAAAACTGATTTACATATTTAACACAGTTACAGTCAAACTACCAATAGTATTTCTCACAGTTCGAGAGAACACAATCCAACAATTCATGTGGAACAAGAAGATAACAGGAATAGCAAGGCAAATGCTGGGTAATAAATGGAAAGACAGAGACATCACAATCCCAAAACTGAATTTATTCTGCAAAGGCACTGTGATTAAAACAACATTGTAGTGGCACAAAAACAGGCATATGGAGCAATAGAACAGATTAGAGGAAGCAGAAACAATGCCAAGTACATTCAGCCATTTGATGTTGACTGAGGGGCAAAAACACAGCTTGGAGGAAAGGTATCCTCTAATAAATGGTGCTGGGTAAATTTGATATCTACATCCAGAAGATTGAGTCTAGATGATGTTTGCACATGTGCGTCTGGTTTATTTCGCTTA
>NW_004955558.1:263146-296835 GCF_000276665.1 Chinchilla lanigera
CAGGGAAAGTATATAATCTTTCTTGAGGTTTAACTGACAAATGAATTTGTATACATTTAATGTGTACAGCATAATGAAAATATTACAATAAATTTATTAATTTTCCTAAATTTAATTATCTCTGTGGGGGTGATGTGGTTATATTTTGTGTCTGGATGTCCCCCCAAAGCTTCATGTGGTTATGGGGCATGGGCTTTTGGGAGGCAGCTGAACCTAGAGTTTGTGATCGGTTCATTGTCTAGTATTGGGATATGGGGTGTGAGTGCTACACCCACTATAGGTTAGGAAGCCTGCATACACACAAGGGAGAAAAAGAGGCATGCTCCTCCCCTTTTGCTCTGTTGCTTTTGTTATCTTCTGCCTCCAAGAACTGTTGCACCTCTGCCATGACACGTTGCCTTGCAGCCTGCTGATTATGGACTAAAACCTCTACAAACTGTGTTCTAAGTAAATTTTTCCTTCTTTCACTTTGGGAGTTGGGTATTTGGTGTCAGCAACAAAATAGAAGTAACACAAACAGATGCCAGATTTAAGGTTTCCTGTGCACATTCCGTCTATACACGACTGTGGTCTTAACTTCAGTCTCTATGCTGTGGATTAGATTGCTAGAGCTTTATAATGCTATGAGTGAGAGTATTGAGCAAGTTCTCCCATTTCTCACTTACCTATCTACTAGAAACCAGTACTCTGCTCTTTATTTCTGAAGACTTCATGTTCTTATCCATGCTTCTTGTACCTGTCTAATTTCTTCCTTAATTTTATCTGTGACACATTGTTTTTTTAGAAGGGTGTTTTTAGATCAGTGTGGAGGTACTCATCTGTCACTCAGCACTTGGAAGGCTGACACAGGAGAATTTCTGTGAGTTTGAGGTCAGCCTGGGCTATATAAGTGAGTTCAAGGCCAGCCTGAGCTACATAGCAAGAGTCTATCTCCAAATCACTAAAAACATGTGTGTTATTAAATTTGCATGTGTCTATGCAGTTCAAGTGGATTCTTTTGGCAATGACTTCTAATTTTATTAAGGTAAGATCTGATAATAAGCATAGTGTAATTTTGATTTCTTTCTGTATACTGAAGCATGTTTTGTGAGCCATTCCGTGGTCTATTTTGGAGAAAATCTCATGTGCCTCTGAGAAATGTGTATATTCTCTTTTGGAGAAGTGAAACACTGTTGAAATCTACAAGGTCCATTTGTTCAGTAGTTTGGTACAGTTCTAATACTACTTTGCTGACTTGTTGTCTAGTTTCTGTGGCTATTTATGACAATGAGGTATTGAGGTCCCCCATTACAATTGCATTAGTGCTTATCTGATTTTATATCCATTTTGTTGGTTTTATATAGTCATGCATGCCAGTATTTGGTGCATATATATTCATGATTGTTATCTCTTCCACTTGGATGTTCCCTTGATAAGTATGCAGTGACCTTCTTTATCTGTCTTGATCAGTCTTGGCTTGAAATCCACTTTGTCTAAAAATAGAATGGCTACTCTTGCTATTATCTGAGGCCCTGTCACATTGAATATTGTTTTCCACCCTCAACTTTCAGTGTGTGAATTTCCTTTAGATTTAAATGTGTTTCTTGCATGTAGGACATTGTTGGATCTTGTTTCTTGACCCATTCTTCCAGTCTGTTTGTTTTGAGTGGTGAATTGAGACCAGTTTCCTGCTGTTGGTTCCTTGTCTTTTCCATCTGTTTAATTGATTTCCTTGCTTGAAGCTTTCATCTTATCAGGATTCTTGCAATGGTTGTCTTCGTTGTCTTTTCCTAGAATATCCTGCAGAAGGTTTGGAAAGATGATCTGGTGGGGATGAATTTTTTCAGATGTTCTTTAACATGGAATAATCTTATTTCTCCATCAATTTTGAAAGATAATTTTGAGGGGTACATCTATCTGGGTTGAAGTGTGCTTTCTTTTAGGGGTAGAATACTTCACTCCAATCTCTCCTTGACTGACAGGCTTGTGTTAAGAAGTTGTCTGTGATTTTGATAGGTTTTCCTTTATACATGATTTGTCTTTTTCCTATGACAGTGGTTAATATTTTCTTGTGTTAAATTTCTGGACTCTTGGTTATTATATGCCTTTATGTGGTTTTTTTTTTCTGATCATGGCTAATTGGAACTTTATGTGCCTCATTTATAGATGTCAAATTATTTTATGATTCTTGGGAAGTTTTCTGCTACTATTTCTCTGAAAAAATTTTTATGGCCTTTGAGGCATCTTCTGATTTTTCATTTATTTTGATGATATTATGCTATTCTTCCTTCCATTGTCTGGCAAGTATTGGATTCCTTTTTCATCTTCTCTTGCTATTTTTAGGAAGTCTGTCATTAAATTATCACTAACCACAAACCTGTCTTCCAGATCTAATACTCCATCGTCATGTTGGTTAATTCTGATGTGTATAGTTTCAATAGAAATTTTAATTTCCTAGATATTTATTTGAATCTGCTTTATGGAATTCAGTTCTTTCCTATGTTGGGCATTCATAGTTTCCATCACTTTCCTAAGCTCCTCAATTTTTAAAAAAATCTGTGTCTGCTCTAGATCCTGTATCATGTTCTTCATTATGGTCATCATCTCTTTATCTATCTGTGTAATTATTTCTGATTCACTTTTCTAGAGACTTATTCACCTGCTTTGTAACTTCTACTGATTCCACTTCAGAAAGTTTAGCTGGATCTAAATTATTTAAATGATTTCTGCCCGTCTGAAGTCCCCTGGATTTGCCTGGTGTGAATTGGATGTCTGTGGTAGCGCTTTGCATTCATGTTCTCTCATTTTCTATATTTATAATTAGTTTGTTGCCTTGGTGCTTGTAAATTACTTACAGTAGGTATCTTCATTATTAGTATTAAGACATTTTTAGTAAAGGGCTACTTTTTAGAGATATCATCTAGGCACAACTATCTTTTGAATGTGCCACAAGATGCTTTCTATTCAATTTAGTAGTGATGAAAAATGTCTGGCTTTTTGAACTAGGACCCAGTTCTTTCAAAATGGGATATTATGCTATTTTTTATAGACCTTTGTTATTTTTAAAAGATCTTCCTTTCATTATCACTAGCCATGAGCCTGTCTTCAAGGTCTGATAGTTTATCTTTTCTTTCTTTCATGTGGTTTTGCAATTATTGAATTTTTAATTTTCTAGATATCTCTTTGAATCTGTTTTATGCATTCTATTTCTTTCCTATGTTGAGCATTTATGGTTTTCATAATTTTCCTCTCCTCCTCTACTTTTTAAATCTGTCTGCTCTAGATGTGCTGAGCATTTCTTTCATGATGATTTTGATCTCTTTCTTTTTACCTCAGAGATTATTTCTGATCTGATTTCCTCTATGGCATCATGAATTTGTTTCTTTACTTCAGTGGCAATCATTTCAGAAATTACATGTGGTGGCTGCCATCTTCCTCTATGTCATTGTACCCTTGATTTGTTCTGGGTGGGTTGGAGGCCTAGAGTTGACTTTTGCTTCTGTATCTTGTCATGTTTTATTTTTTAGCTTTGTATTTTTTCTGTGTTGATTCTTTAAGTTTTTATAGTAGATACTTTTATCACTAGAAGCAAAGCCTCATTAGGAAATGTCTGTTCTTCAGAGATATTTTCTAGGTGTAGGAATTTATTGGGTTTTGGGTCTGTCCCAAGATCCTACATTCTGAACTGATTAAGGGAGAGATGTCAGTATCGATTTGGCTCAGCCCCCAGTCCTTTTGTACTGGACAATGGTTATGGTCATTACTCCAGACCTTTCCAGTGTTGTCATAGAAGGGAGAACAGCTGATTACAAGACCTGTGACATCTGAGCTAAAGTAGTACAATTAGCAACTACAACAGCATCAATCACAGTCTAGAAACTAACAAACTGTGCTCACTATTAATTCAGTAACTTTTGTGATAGGAATAAGATCTACATTATGTGACACAACCCAACATAAAATGGAGTTTGTATGCAAAGCATTATACCTTGATAGATAAGTTTTACCCCGTGGTGGGGAAATTTAAGAGGAATAGTGCATAAAGAGTGAAAAATGAAGATAAATTTGGTAGAAGCAAGGCTGGAGGACAAAGGATGATCATGCAAGCATCCAGAAACTAGAGAAGAGGGGAAAAGAGAATGCAGGAATAAGCAAAGGATTATTGAAGATAAATAGAAAGACTAGAGAAGATGATCACGCTCATGAAAACATAATTAAAGCAAGAGATAGAATTAAAGAAAAGGAGAAAGAAGATGAATAAGTTAGTATAAAAGAGCTCAAAATGAATAGCGCTCATCATTATTGGAAAGGAAGTGTATAGTAAATTCTAGGTCACTGATTTCTGTTGCAGTGTATGTATCAGCAGGAAATCTGCTAGATGTAAGCAGGGTGTGCAGATATTTTTCCACTTCAGACTCAGAGAAACTGGTAACCAAATCAAACAGAACTTACTGTACAGGAAAAAAAGACAAGACTAGAAATCTACTATGGATTTAGGATTTTTTGGATTCTTCAGAAAAAGAAAAATTATGATGCAATAAGTACATATATAAATAAAATTTTAACCCCGTTATAATTTCCTTAAGGAAAAGTCAAGATAGAAATAAGTTTACACTTTCCAGTTGTCTTATTTTCTCTCATTTGTGTAAAAAGTAAAAAATACATCTTAAAATGTAGTGCAAGTCTTTTTCAAGCATTATTGGTTTGTAATGGAAAAACAAAATTATATTTAAGATATGGAATGAGACTTTGAAATAAACATATATTCATAAATGATTTCTACTTCTGAAGAATTTATAATATCCCTCTTCATAGACACTTTTGCATGTGTATGTGTGTGTGTGTGTGTGTGTGTGTGTGTGTGTAGTGCTAAGACCTAAGTTGAATTCTCTTAGCAGGCTTCAAATATATAATGTCTTAACATGAACATTGTGACCATAGTGCATATAGACTCCAAAACTCATTTATGGTATAACAGAATATTTGTTCCCTGCAATGAATCTATTCCTATTTCTCAGGCAATATGACTTCCACACACCCCCTTTTTGTTCTCTGGTTCCATAACTGTACACCATAATATTGTTTTCATTGTTGTAGCTTTTTTATGTACTTTGAAATTAGAAGTATATGTCTCTGCATTTCTTCTTTTCTTCTTCAAGACTGCTAGAGCTATTTGAGTATTTTGGTGGTTTCTATAAATTTTAGGATTGCTTCATTTTTTACTGGGATAAAACACTGGAAATTCTGATAGCAGCTGGATTCAATTGCTGAACATTTTCATTAATATAGAACTTGGGACAATATTGATTTTCCTGACTCAGACGTATGGGATATTTCCTTGTTTATTTATGTCTCCTTCAACTTATTTTAGCAATGTGTGATAATTTCTTGTATGTGGATCTTCCTTTTCTTTGGAAACTTAGTCCCAAATATTTTATTTCACTTGAAACTGTTTTAAATGAGATTAATATCTTGATTTCTCTTTCAGATATTTGTATTGAAAGCATTTAAAAATGTAGTTTATAGTGACCTTGTATCTTTCAACTTCCCTTCGTTCAAATTGTTTTAAAGTTTTTTTGCTGAGGTCTACATGAAATGCACACACTCAGCTCTGTGTATGCGTGTGTGAGTGTGTGTGAGTGTATGTGTGTGTGTAAATGGTGTGGTCTGGGAACAGACATAATGCTAGTTATTCATTTCCAATTTGTATACTTTCATTTTAAATATTTTCCTCTGTAATTGGTCTTTTAATATTCCTGGTACTACTTTAAATGTAAATAGTGATAGAAACTTCTCAGAAGGTACCTGATATAGAAGGAATGCTGAAGTTTGTAGGGTATTGTGGGGGCTGTGGATATGTCACATGAAACTTTATCATATTGAAGTCCATTGTTTTCATTCTCAGTTGGTCAAGAGGTTTACTCATGAGAGGGCTTTGAATTTTATCATGGGATATTTCCTGGGTAGTGAAGAAATAACCTTATCCAAAATCTGTCCTGGCCTGGAACTCAGGTACTAGTAGGTGATCTCCAGACCCTTGGAATGTGCTGCCTTGTAGGTGTTCCCTTGCTTGTTTGCCTACTGGGTGTTCTAACGTGTGATTTATGGCTGTGGCTTTGAGACACGTCCTATTCATTCCAAATGCTGATGGAACTGCTGAGTACAAGTCTATTCCCAGTGTGAACTTGGTGAGGGTCTGGGGACTGAAGCTTTGCTGTGCAGATGTGGGATGAAACCCCACTAAAGCTGTAGCACCAAGGCTTCAGTGAGTTTCTTGCTTGCCAGGACTGCAGAAATGCAGGGAAAGAAATGCCTCTGTGACTGCAAGGAAAAACAATGAGAAGCTCCCCTTATGATACTTTTCTTCATACTGCCCCAACAGTTTCTTACCTTGCCCAAATCAAACCGAACTTTTCCTGTCATAAATCAGAATCATGAACACACCTTGTAATTAGTTTCTTCAGCACTTCCAGTGAATCACTGAGATCAAAATGATTTTGAGAATGCCGAAATCTGCAGCAGGTGGTGACTTTCTGAACTGTGCTCTCTGTGACTTCTCAGTGGCCTAAGAGCTATGAAAGGAGAGAAGAGGAGTGGGCAGAGATGGGATTATCCATTAGTGTTTGCAAAATGAAAGTCTACATTTTGTCGCTGATACTTTAAATTTCTTGATTAATTATACAATCAGAATGAAATTCCTACCAAAATTCATCAAAAATAAATCTATCAAGGGCTATTGGACCATCCAATGCAGTTTAGTTGAGAGAGACACTTTATCTAAGAGTTAAAATGATAATAGAATCTGCCTATTAGAGGCACTCATTCTAGTGCTACGTTGAACCTCAGTTTTCTAAATCTCACTGTTTTTCCTTAGGGCATTTTCCTCTTTAGAATTTTGGTTAGAATTGGTGTATGTTGCTAAATTATTTTTCTAAAAAATTTCCATTTTAATATTCCCTGAGAGATGAACATTTTATGACATACTAATAGCCACTCGCAATTCCTTCTTCTCATTCCTTCCATATGTTGAATATTTAACCAATAGTGCATTGTATGGCTTTAAATATGATGAATAAGATTGTGCCACAGAAAATATCTGAGAGTAGCACAGAACATAATCAACACATTTGCCTTTTTTCCAATTGCCCAAGCTGAATTTCCATAATTGCTGCTTCCTCCAAACTTCAAAGATGATAAAATCATAAGAGCCTCCTCCATACATGTCAGTAGTCTCTATGGAGATAATTTCAAGAAAGTTGTAATTGCCTTTGTTGATTAGGAACTGTGAAAGAAAGTTGTTCAAAAAGTTCCTTGGTTCCCCAGGCCTCTAATGTTATTACCAACATAGGTAAAATGATAATTATAATTCTGAGGAGAGCAAGGTCACAGATTTCCAGAGCCTTATATCAGGGTCCAGAAGCCTCCCTTGCCTGAAATACTGATTGTCATGATCTTCACCCTGAGCCTACCATTCTATAGGGGGAACACTTGCGGTGAGTAATTTGTATTTCTGTCTGAGAGCCTGAGCCAGTAAGGACAGAAATTTGGAATAAGAGCTTATGTCTGGAGAGGTATTCTGAGGTAGAAACATATGCCTGAGGATATGGGCAATAAAGGGAAATGTTTCTTAGCTACAAGTTGAACCACTAAAGACACATGGAAGTCCCACCTCTATGCCAATTCCTGATAGTTTCTAATGGTAAGTAGTGAAATTTTGCTGAGGGTGTTTGTCAGTGAATAATCACAACTGTAATAAAATAAGGCTTCATGTGCTTAAGGATGGCAGGGTTTTAAGGTAGCTGTTGTTTTCACATGAAGGAAAGTGCCCATGAATGAAAGGGCAATTAAAAAGATTATTACAATTTATCATGTCTTCATGCTTTTGAGAAAGAGTAAAATAAAGTTTTAAGTATTATCTACCTGTGTGTTTAATCCACGTATTTGAAATAATTTCTGGAATAAAATTATTTTTTAAAGACTATCTCTGTTGCATATGTTGCACTTAGCAGAAAGGGTAATTTTCATCTATTGAAGATATTTATGTCTGGATAATTATGGTGGGTGTGCTTTCCCTGATTAACTTATCAAAGCTGCATCTACTAATATACTCAGGAATTTACAGATGTCCATACTTTATGAATTAGTTATTTCTATCTTCTTTATAGGTGAGCCTCAGAGAGGTTACCAGATACCAAAATACCTTTTGGTAAGTAAGTGACAGGAGCAGAGTAGGAGCCTAGGTCATCTTCTGAAGCTGATGCAAACTTCACAGTTGCCCTAGTGGTCTTCTGGTTCCTAATCCACAGGCAGCGCAGTCATGGCAGAATGATGCTTTTTTTTTTGGCACATAGACTGGTTTCAAATCCCAGCTCTACCCACAAACCAGCTAGTGACTCTGGGCAAATTATTTCTTTTCTTTTGCCCTTGAATTCCTCTTTTTATTTTAAAGAGAATGATTAAAAAGCAATGAAAATGATACAGAATTTCATAACAAGATGATAGGAAATTAACAATGGTTATTATATTGCATATTGTTACCTTCAAAGTAGTTGCTCAGATTACCAGATATAGGCATGTAAGATTGGTCAAGCAATATAAGCATTAACTGTCCCTTTCAATGAACTGATAGAAATTAACAGTACAATTTCCTTAGCTAGCTCACGTGTGTTTATGTGTGTGTGAATGAATATATATATATTTCTACTTTCTTTTCTCCTTTCCCCAATCCCAGTTCATCTTTCCTTTTTGAGCTCATTCTTAGTCTCTATGAATTCTTTAGATGGAATTCTTTAGATGTTATATAAAATTAAGACCATTTACTAGTTTTTCAACTTTACTTGGTTTCACACAACATAATAATCTTAAACTGCATCCATATTGTCAACCATTGCAGAATTTGCCTTACTTTTATTTTTTCCTGTTTTTTCACAGGCTGAATAACATTTCTTGAAATGTACACATAAGTTTTCTTTAGCTATTTACCCTTCTGAGAAAGGTAGGATGCTTCTTCATCTTGGTCATTTTGTCTATTGCTGTAATTAATATGAGTGTTCTAATAACTCAGAGATTCTGATTTCAATTACTTTTTTTTTTTTACAAATAGCTAGAAATGTAATTACTGGAAAGAGGGCCTGACTCTTTTCTTTGTGAATTTTCATACTGTTTTCTACCAAGCCTACACTGTCATTCCTACTGACAGTGAAGTGTTCCAATTTCTCCAAATTATGGCTATGCCTTTTTTGTTGTTGTTATTTCTCATACCTGGCTGTGAGACATGTGATTCTCATAGCACAATATTACTGATTTTGAGTATGATTTTGTATATGTGTGGGCCATTTTTATTTTCCTTTTTGAGAAGTGTCTTCCAAGCTTTACGGCTCATATGTTCATTGAAATAACAGTTTCACATTGTTTGATCACTTTTCTAAATTGAGTTATAGAAGTTCATTATCTTGTGATTTCGATATCTATAATTCTCAAGATGTTAGTTTCTCCATACCCATCATATTTATGTTCCTTGTGTTTTAGTATAACTCACCAGTCATCTTTTCTTGATTATAGCTCTCCTGAACTCAGAAAGGAAAAAATTAATGAGTGAATGATCAGTAACTGGTAATAATTGAGATTGTATCTACAACTATTTAAATGCGTATTAATATTTCATTTATAGTAGCCTTATCACAGAATAATTTTTCAGTTAGTTTCCTAGAGTACTAGAAATCATAAGAATTTTCATTATGCAATGCTAGCGAATGGATCTTTCTATTACCACACATTTTTGCATCACTCTTGTATGGAATAAATCTTGTTTCCTAAAGATGATGTTTGTTTCATAAATAAAATGTAAGTAGAGCTCTCCAACCAGCATCCTCACATTCAAATCCTCACTCTTCCCTTAAATAGGGTGCAAACTTTGACACAATTTTAACCTTTGTAAATAAAATTACATTGTTTATAGAATTTTTGCCTAGGTGCATTACGAAAATTAAAGAAAATATTACATGTAGAGAATTTTGGCAGTGAGTCATAGTAAAGTGCTACTTAAAGTTGATATATTCAACTTTAGGATATGTCCTGACAAAAATATTGAAGTTAACATTTGTCTTGGAGCACAGTGGATTTCTGTGGATATGATAAATGTTGATGATAACTCAAGTTTCTATGGGATCCTCAGGTGTAAATATGAACATCAGTCACTGAGAATCAGCAGAATGGCCTCCAAGAACCTGCAATCAGGATGGAGTACATGTCTCAGAATGTGGATGGAAGCATGAGACATTTCTATCCTTTCCACCATTTTGCTTGGCT
Organism: Chinchilla lanigera; assembly: GCF_000276665.1. NCBI lineage: Eukaryota > Metazoa > Chordata > Mammalia > Rodentia > Chinchillidae > Chinchilla > Chinchilla lanigera. The sequence goes on from NW_004955558.1 coordinate 273,434, forward strand.
TTTTCACACATAAGTGTCAAAAACTCCAGAGAATTAATTCTCAGACATCGGAAATAGTCAATACGTAATCACTCTATTTTATTAAAGTGTCTCCAAGACACATCAGTGTAGTCTGCACCAAGACTGGGAGATGTAGACTGAAGGATTTCTTCAAGGACTTTGGATTACAACTTTTGTATCTGGAATCACCTGTGCCTACAGGTATGTGTGTCATCATCACAAGCCCCAGGAATTCACGTACGTAGTTCTCCCAATTACAGTGGGTTGGGCATTTTAATCTATTGAACTCCATTATTTATAAGCTTGATTTTCCTATGTATGTGCTTGTGAAAGAGAAGCAAAACCATAACAAAGCCATGAAATTTTCAACAGTATGCTTCTGGACTCAATGACAAAAATCAGAGTCAATAGGCACAACACAGCTGTTATTCTGGGATGTTTATTGTTGGAGTTCATCATGTGTGACAGTGAGTTTCATCCTGTACAGAAAAAAATGGGAAGTCACACACACTCTAGTGTCAGCAGTTCCCACAGGTACATTTTCACAATTTACATAGTACCATTTTATGTGGAAAGGATGAGACGTATCAGAATTTACATGGGCACAGCTCAGTGTAATTTCAGAAAGGGAACTCAAGATTCTACATAAAGATGATCAAGAAACAATATTGTCATTAGCCTAAATCTCTCTTCTATCTTGTCTAGGTCACTTGCATAAGGTTACAGTCCAATTGGGCACACATGTTGAAGTCAACTACTAAATAGTGTTATATCTACAGCATTGTAATATTTTACATATTAGATCACTAGTGCCTGTTTGACACTTTATACCAATAAATTGAGTGAATTCCTTCAAGTTTTTCACTTGCCTGCATTATATGAGAGTGTTGGACCACCTCTTTATTATTGAATATTACTGGTAGGATTCATTGCCATTGCTTTATATGATTCCCTTGCTTAAATATCAAATAATCAGTCAACTAATATTTGTAAGGCTAAGGGTCATGGACTTGGTTTGAATTTAGGGCTCTTGTTAGTAATAAAAAATATTAGCATATAGAGGTACATGTTTGGCTGATCCATGTTTGAATTTCTTTTGAGTAAATTTCATTACTACAAAATAGAATTTTATCTTACAAGTTTATAGAGACACTAACCAATAGTTTTCTAAAATACTTAAATCAATTGCAAAACCTCCACAAATATACATGTTCTTGGTTTAACCATGTTCTTGCATACCTTGATGTTTCTTGCTAAATTTATTTTAGCTTTCTGTGTGATGCATTATGCTCCTTGGTAGTACATTTATTTGAATTTTTGAGATTATTTATGTCATTGGACATATTCTGTGTGTGTGTGTATCTCCCACTATGTAATGCGGCTTTTGAAGTTTAAGCTCAAGTACTATCCCATTTTATTCTCGTGTATAACCTACAAGCATCCTTAATGATCAGTACATGTATTTATCTCCATGTCTCTCTGTTTAATCTCTGTTTTTATCTCCCTCATTCTCTGTCCCCTGCTGTCTGTCTCTTTGTATGCAATCGCATCTGAGTTTGAAAGTAGCTCTAAATTTTAATATAATGTCCAAGTTCACCCATTGAGTTATGTGTTTCTATGAAATATCGTGTTCTTCATAGAGTCAATAAATAATTTTCCATAAAATATTTGATATTTATCTAACACATTTATACTTGAAATCCGTGCAAAATTCATCTGTTATATGATGTGTATGAAAACTGCACTTTCTTTTTACACTGTACCTTGACAAACTTTCCTGAAAATGTTGGATTTGGCTTTCCATGTTCTGTCACTTGTCCTTTCTCTCTCAGTTTAACACCGCCTTATCCTTTGTGATGACTTTCCCAGGAAATGTGCTGAAAATTCTCTTCAATTCTGCTAGCTTTTGAGACCATCGGAATTCCACAGGAAGACACCTCCAACAGTATTTTGTTGTTGTTCATTACAATGAGCCTCGACACTCAGAGGAACGACTGTTATAGCAATTTACATGACATTTTCAAAGGAAATGACAAAATAACTTCCAAAGATTTGGCAGTAGGAATAATCTTCTCCTCACAGACTATCATTGGTGTCACAGCCAATTTCTTCCTTCTTTGTCATTATTTTTTCAATTTCCAGCATGGAAGGAGGTTAAGATCCACAGATGTGATTCTGAAGCACCTTTGTCTGGCCAACTCCTTAGTTCTTCTCTCTGGAGGAGTTCCTCAAATAATGGCAGCATTTGGGTTGAAACATATATTCAGTGATATTGTTTGTAAATGTCTCTTGTATATTGAAAGAGTGGGCAGGGGTGTTTCAATTGGTACTATCTGCCTCTTGAGTGTCTTCCAAAACATCATCATCAGCCCCATGAATTCTTGTTGGAAGGATATTAAACGTAAAACTCAAGAATATATTGGCTTCTCCATTCACCTTTGCTGGATCTTAAATGTGTTGGTCAGTTTAATTATTCCTATGTATGCATGGTATTCATCTGTGAAAGGTTATGACAGAATCATCAAAAAGAAAGTAAATATAGGATACTGTTGTCTTGTTGATTATGGGGTAGTCATTGGCTCAGTCTATATAGCATTAGTAGTTGTACCTGAAGTTTGTTTTTCTCTGCTTATAGTGTGGGCCAGTGGTTCTATGATTTCCATCCTGTACAGACACAAGCAAAGGGTTCAACACATTCATATCACTAATGTTTCCTTAAGATCCCCTGAATCCAGAGCCACACAAAGCATCCTTTTCCTGGTGAGCACCTTCATATCTTTTTACACTCTCTCCACCATTATTCGAATTTCTATTGCTTTATCTTACAATCCCAGTTCGGGGTTGGTGAGTGCTTCTGATCTAATTTCTTTGTGTTTTCCAACTATCAGCCCCTTTCTGAGCATAAGCCAATGCTCCTCTATGTTTAGGCACTGCTTCGCCTGCACAAAGAACACAAAACCTCTCCAACTCTTTCAGAAATGTACGACTTGTATATTGTGGCAGTACTTTCTGTTGTTTACTCTTCACTTCTTTTTATAAGTGGTACAGAAGAACAAGGAGAGGCCATTTATCCTTCAAAGTTCAACCAATGGTTTTCCAGCTCAGTGAAGGCAGGACTCCATGGGAGTAAGCAATGTTAGTAAAGCAGGTTGGCCCCGCTGTGGTGCACACTCTTCTGTCCACATCCATCTGAATGAAGTGCTGGTTGAGGCTATTTAAATAGACTTAATTTATTTTGTGTTTTAATCAAAATATTTTCATAACCATTGTGTTTATGGAAACTTCTTGCAAAAGTGAATAGAGTGAAGAATTACATAAAAGACACTTTTCAAGGACAGTTCTTTACCGGTGTCCTATGTCTTATGCACAGTTACATGCTCTAGCTTTTCTAATTGCTTTCTTTTCATGATTTTTACATTAATAAAGAATCTTAGGTGATAGAGATAGTGTCAATGTTTAGGAAAAAGAAAAGGACTTTTCCTGTTTATATAGAAATTAGACTACCTCCAAGAACTAACAATACCAAAAGTGTAAAGAATTTTGGAGATCCTGAGGAATGAACTTGCTCTTTGAAGATTCTGCTATACAAAAGAGAAACAAGCAAGTACATAGTTTCCTACTCTATGTATAGCTGATGCAGTGATAATATCCATCTTCTCAGAATTCCTGAGAACTCCCCAGACACATCACAAGAATTTCTGAGAGTGTAGGAAAAATGTTTAAAACATTCAGGGGGTTCATGGATCATGTATGTGCTTCAGTAAATGTGTCATGTTCTGCTGTACCATAAATACTTCATCTTATACTTAGGGTAACTCCTTGTGTTTAATATCTCTTGTTCATGCCTCAATACCAAAGCCAGCTTTCACTGCGCCTTTCCTCATTGACCATGCCCCAGATGCCATGGCCTCCATGTCTAACTGCCTCGACCCCAGAATGCATTTGTTAGACAAGTGATGGTATCCAGATGCTGGGTGTTCTAGGAAGGGCAGAAAGAGCACACATGTTTATTAGGGTGCCTGTGGCCCAAATCTGCAGATCAAGATTAAGAATGTTGTCCATACTCAAAAAAGAAGTTGCCAAAGAGTCTGAACTCAGGAGATCATCACGGGAATAATGTAGCACATAGCATACACTATTCTGCTCCACTGGTATGCTTTTCTCTGGAGGCCTCTGGAATTTTGTACCCTCACTGTGGTTCTGTATATTTGATCCTCCTGTCTCACACTGTGAGCCTGGAGCCAGGGAGAAGATGCAGGTGGTCCCTTCCTTTTTTTGCATTGTGGTCTGTCCCTCCGCTTTATGTGGGCTCCAATTTTTCCTTCTGATTCTTCCTGGATCCTGGGGATCCACCTCCCTCATTCTTTTCTTCTCCAGATTGTTACTTTGCATTGTCTGGATTCTGAATCTTGGAGAGGATGATTTGCTGATGTTTACCACTCTATTCTGAGAAGTACCTGATATGGTGATTATTAAAAACATAAAATTTAGCAAATGACACTGAGATTGTGGGGAAGATCGATACTTTACACAGAACTGTTGTGAATGTAAGTTAGTCCTGCCTTTATTACAGCCAAGCATGGATACTTCTCAGAAACTAAAAAGAGAAGCATCATTTAATGCATGAAGATATATAAACTGTATGTCAGTGGACCCTTACATTCCCATGTTTCTCACATAACTATACTGAATAACCCAGAAATATTAACAAACTAAATTGTCTACCAACTAATGAATGCATAAAGGTCCATGATGGTAATAGCCCATCATTGGTGACAACATGGATAGAAACAGAAGTCTGAATGTTAAGTAAAAGAAAAGCTGCATAAATCAACATGTACTGCCCGATCTAGCTTATGTGGGAATCTAAATAGACTTGTGTCATAGAAAGACATCTCAGCAGAGTAGATGTGACAGAGAAAGATGAGGAGAAATATCTCTTGATATTTTACTATACAGTAGGGTAAGGGCTGATAATAATGTAGTGTATATTCTTCAAACAATGTAAGTAGACATTTTGAGAATCTTTCCCATGAAGAAATGAGCATTGCTTGAGGAGATAGCTGTGTTTCCCTGATATGAACATAACCAAGTGTACAAATTGTATTAGACTTCATGTGGTACTCTACAAATGTGTAAATCTTCATGAATCATTTATAATTAAACAAATGACAAACGTCCCTTTCATCCTTACAGTTCACCTTCTGGACTCAAAGGAAGTGTTATCAGTTTGGCTAACATTTCCATAAAGCAGTTATTACACTAAAACACATATTGCCTTATGTCCTACTAAACCTATTCCCCTTGCTTTGAAAGCACTTATTCCCATAGTTTTGGCAATATCTATTACAATGTTATCAATTTTTATTTATTTGAAGATTCACTACATGTTTTTCATCACCCTTGGAACATAACATGTCAGTGTTGAAAGAATTCTCTCACTTCACACATCACGATTTGTCTTCTACTGATTTAATGGTTTTTCTTCATTAAGGACCCAGATAATTATACTGTTTATCAGATTATCTAGGACAACTTCAGTATGTGAAAATCAACTAATCTTAAGTATTAATAACAACTTCAAAATTCCTTTTACCATGAAATGTAACATAATCTCAGGGATAACTGCTGGACAGCTCACAAAGTTTTAAACAACCTCGGTCTCTTCCCCTGTTTTCAATTATATTTCTGAAGAATTACTGAAGAATATAATTGGCATGAACAGCACACATGCAAAGATAAATGCCTAACACCCCCAGGGTTCTGCTCAAGTCTCTGTAGTATTCTACGTGTCTTTTAATGCTTTATGTCAGTGTTTCCTGTGGTTTTAGAATAAACATTTCAAAGCAGGGAGCTTTCAGCAGTGCTTATCTGTGGTTCCAGTGAGATCCTGTGTTGGTTTGGGGGTTATTTTGCAAGGGGAACAATATAATACAGGTCACCTATTTTATCAGATTATTTATAATAGTCACCCGAAGAATGATATACAAGAGTGCAGGAAATCTGTCCACACTAAGACCAAGGAAACTAGCCAAGGGCCTGGATCCCATGGAAATGTCCTGTGTGAGTCCACCTGAATACCTAGAGCTCATAACAATGCCTCCCACGCATCCAACTGGAGGCCTAGAGCCCATGCAGGCCTCTTTCATGGAACTGCACTGGGAAGTCCCAAAGGTCAGTGGTGGAATCTAGGAAGTCTGTGCCATCAGGATGAAGGATCTGTGCTAGCAGGCTGAGTGAGTGCCTGGATCCCACGGAAATATCCTGCATGAGTCCACCCGAAGGCCTAGAGCTCATAACAATGCCTCCCATAAATCCAATTGGAGGCCCAGAGCTCATAACAATATCTCATGCAGGCCTGTTTCATGGATCTGAGCTGGAAAGGCTCAAAGGTCAGTGGTGGAATCTAGAAAGTCTGTGTCAGCAGGATGAAGGAGCTGTGCTAGCAGGCTGAGGGTTCTACACTGGAGCCAGGAAGTGATGCTCAGAAGAACCGGAGTTCTCCCAGAGGGTACCACAGTCATCCTCAGCAACAGTGAGGTCCTGACCTCCTCCAATGACCAAGAGGGCTGAGTTCCCATCAGGGAAGCCAATGCAGCAAGCTTCTGCAGGAGACTAGCAGTGCACCATCTACCCCTCCAGAGCCAGAAAGAAATGCTCAAGGTGAGGACCAGAGCTCCCCCAAAGTGAACCAAAGCCACTATCAGCAACAAGGTCCTGAGCTCCTCAGAGGATGAAAACAGCCAAGCTCATCAGGAAAGCCAGTATGATGAGCTCCTCCAATGGAACCAATAGCTCCTTACAGATTCTACCAGCTCCCAACAGCATTTATCTGCTCCCAACTGCCTCTCTCTGCTCTTTCTCCAGTTCTTCCTCTTATGCCACTGGCAACAATCCTCAGGTGGGCCTCCCACACCCAGCACCATGATTACGCAGTTCAACTGGGGGTTATAAACTGACAACCAGTTGTCAATCCTCTACAATTTCCTATCATCTTGTTTTGAAATTCTGTATCATTTTAATACTTTTGTGTTGTTTTGTGTTTGTCTTTGTTTTTTCTTATCTCTTCAAAATAATAAAAAAGTTACAAAGTAGCAGGTTGTTCTACAAAATATGTAGGACAGAAAATTCAGGCAGTCTAATGTATAACAGGAGTATTGGGTTAATTATATGCCTCAGTTATTGCAGGTTGATCAGATCTGCAATCTCTTGAATGAGTGTATGGAAAAGGCTAAATAAAAAGAGATAAATGAAATGATTTCAGGGCTCCAGGAGGATCAAAGCCCTCTCACAGAATTTGAGATTCTCTCAGGGCTAAGATCAAGATCTTCTCTGATTGTCTTGTATTTATTTAATTATCAGAAGAAGGGAGGGGACTACTCTGGTGGGGCAGAACCACTCAAGGACTTCTCCAACTAAGGTATTAAATCAATCCACACAGGAGTGTGATGCCTGAGGCTATAGTCTTAATCTAGTTGAGATTGGATCCAGGTGTCCTTGACTGTGATCTTGTCCTATCCTTTGAGGCTTTCCAGCTTCATCCACCATTCCTGACCTTAGCAGGGATTAGTGACTCACAGAGGTTCACTTACTATGAGGCCACCACCCATCTACAGACAAGGAGCTTAGCTTGGACAGACTTACAGGTAAACATGAATAGCCAATTGATTAATTTAAATCTGGTTTAGGGCTGCTTTGTAGTGGTCTTCATCAGAGGAGGATAATAAATAATAAGAGTGCATCATACTTATGATTTTTGCTGTATGAGTAGATTATAATTCCTCTTACCACAGGGAGAAAATGGGTAACTATGTTAGATGACGAATATGTTAATATGTTACATTCCTATAAACAGTTACTATATGTAAATTTTGTATCTTATAACGTCATGTTGTATATTTTGAAAGTTTATAGTAAACTTTATTTTTAAAAAAATTGAGCAAGCACTTTAATTGATGATTTTACAGAGAATGAAACCAAACAGCAGATTGATTAAAAGATGCTCACAATCACTGATCATCTGAGGCATTCCCCAAACTTTAACGACTTATGTTTATACAAGTGTTAGGATAGTGAATATCAGTATGAGAAGAGATAAATGCATTGGAAGAAAGTGGTAAAAAGAGAATTCTTGTGTACTGTTGGTGATTATGTAAAGAGGTACAAGAGCTATGGATAAGAATATGAAACGTCTTCAGAAAATTAAAAGTAAAATTAAGTTTGATGCAGCAATCTCACTTCTGATTTTATACCCACTGGAAGTGACATTAATATCTGAGACAGTTATCTACATTTCCATGTTCATTGCAGCATCACTCCTTAGTAGACAAGTAGTGGAAAGAAACAAGTTTCCTTCAAAGAGTAAATGGATATAGTGTGGTGTATATTTATATAAAGTGGAATATCATTCAGCTTCTTAAACAGTGAAGTATTACCATCCTGATGGCAAAAGTGAAACTGGAAGAGAATGTGGTCAATTACATAAGTTAGAAATTGGAAAACAAAGGATTATAGATCTTTCTTAAATGTAGAGCATGAAAAACGTCAGCTTTATAGAAACAGAGAGTAGAATGGTGGTTGCTAATAGATAGGTAGGTGACAAATGGGAGAACTTGCTCAGTACTCTCAGTTATAATGTTAAAAAGCTCTAGCAATCTAATGCACAGCATAGACACTGCAGTTAAGACCATAGTCCTGTACAGATGGAATTTGTACAAGAGACCTTGAACATTAGCATCTGTCTTGGTTACTTTTCTTTTGTTGCTGGAATCAAATACCCAACTCTCAAAGTTAAGGAGGAAAGATTTACTTAGAACACAGTTTGTAGAGGTTTCAGTTCATAATAGGCTCGCTGCAAGGCAGTGTGGCATGGCAGAGGGCAATAGTTCTTGAAGGCAGAAGACAGTAAAAGCACTGACAGCAAAAGAGGAGGAGCAAGTCTCTTTTTCTCCCTTATATTTTATGCAGACTACCTCCTCTATGGCAGGTGTTGCACTCACACCCCTAATTCCAACACTAGACAATGAACCAGTCACAAACTCTAGATTCAGCTGCCTCCCAAAATCCCACCCCCATGACCGAATGAAGCTTTGGGGGGACATCCAGGCACCAACATCACCTCCACAGAGATAATTAAATGAAAGGAAATTATTATTAAATGTACTATAATCTTTTCATTATCATCATGCTGTACACATTAAAAGTACATAAATTCATTTGCCAATTACACCTCAAGAAGGATTATGTACTTTCCCTGCTCGCCTATGTATAGGCTCAGTGCTTAAAAGCAGGAAGTTTAAATTTCCTGGTTTAAAGATCCTGTTTTTTCCACTGGTCATTTGAGAGATGCAAATTAAAACAACACTCAGATTCCATCTCATCCCAGAAAGAATGGCTTTTATCAAGAAATCGAGCAACAACAAATACTTATGAGGCTGTGGGGAAACAGGAACCCTTCTCCACTGTTGGTGGGAGTGCGGACTGGTGCAACCACTGTGGAAGTAAGTTTGGAGATTCCTCAAAAAACTAGGATTAGAGATCCCATTCCACCCAGCTATTTGCCTTCTGGGTACCTTCCCAGAAGAATTAAAAACATCATATCACAGTGATATATGTGCACCTATATTTCTAGCAACATAATTTGTAATAGCTACATCTTGGAAACAATCGAAGTGCCCCTCCACTGAGGAATGGATAAAAAAGATGTGGCCTTGGGGCTGGGGATTTAGCTCAGCGGCACAGCGCCTGCCTGGCAAGTGCAAGGTCATGAGTTTGATTTCTGATACTGGAAAAACACCAAAAAAAAAAAAAAAGATGTTGCCTTTTTATACAAAGGGGTATTATTCAGCCATAAAGAAGGATAAACTGGAGACTTATAGGCAAGTGGATGAACTTGAGACCTACTCATAAGTGTAATAAACCAGATGCACATGTGCAAATATCACATTATCTCACTAGTGAGAAGATGAAGTAAATAAGACCGAAAATGTACAATAGATATTGCAAAATGGGGAGAAACTGTTCAAAAGGAAAGAGAACCTAGGATGGGGGAAAGGAGAGAAAAAGGAAGGTAAAAGTAAAAAATCTCTCTCTCTCTCTCTCTCTCTGTATATATATATATATATATATATGGTAGTTAACATAATATATTACTAATTTCTATTACTTCATTGAAAAGAAAGGTTTGTGCTAATATTGTTTGGACAATTAAATGCTGATATTTTGTACTTTGAGTAATTAATTTAAAGATAACAATACACAAGGTGTTAACAATTGTTACCCCCCTCCCGATTAACTTGTTTTGAAATTTTGGTTTATATTTTCTCTTTACAATAAAAAAATAAAAAAAAAAGATGATCTTATCATAGAGGGAGAAAACCCAAAGCACCCCCACTAGGAAACTCTTAAAACTCATAAACTAATTCACTGAAATTACACAACACATATCAATATACACAAGTGAATAACAGTGTTCTATGCTGGTTATAGTGATCCTTTTAGTGACTGAGTGCTCTAACTGCAACCCAAAACCCACACATCCATCAGAAAGTGCCAACTCTGCAATTAAATCTGAATATCCGATGCTCGGCCTGTGGGGTGGTTCTGGGGAGAATTGGGTTGCGCGTCCACAGAAGACCCGTTGTGACAGGTGTGCAGTAGGTTAGCCCCCACTGCTCTATGCTAATTATCTACTAATGAAAGCACTCCCATTTCCACTGTTTCTTTAGTCATAGAGGAATAGATTTAACTGTGGTGCTTAAAACCTTTACAGTGGCACCATAAGTCACTGGTTAGAGCAGTAGAATAGGAAACAAAGCAAGGGAAGATAGTCTGTGTTCACTGATTGAAAGAATAAAAAATCCAAGCAAACAATGAACAAACTGAATAGACAACCTGTAGAATGGGAGAAAGTATTTTTATTTCTTAATTTTAAAAAACTAAAGTAGATGTAAATTAAAAACTGTAAAAGGCACTCTTCCTACTTGTATGATAAAGCAAAACAGAATTTCATGACAAGATAATAAGAGAATCACAATAGCTAATACTTCTTGTAACATGCTCTTAAGAGAACAGCCAAAATGTTAAACAGAATTGAACTCATAAACAAAAGGCAATAACCAACTCATCACCAACTTTCTCTTACAAAGGAGGATTAAACAAGTGAAAGAACATAGCTTTCTTTTCCCTGGACAAGGATGAGTAGTATAAATGAAACAAATTAGCATATATGTTAAGTTATTATTGAAAAAAATGGTATAGATAATTTGGGGGATTATTCAAACATTTTCTATTTATGTATCTTTTATTTTGCTTCCTGTGTCTCTATCATTTTCTCTCTCTCTCTCTATATATATACATATATATGTGTGTATATATATATCTGTACTTATCTATCTATATATATATCTTAACTTTCTTATAAAACAGACTTTGCAAAATTTAAGCTTGTGTTTGTCTTATTTCACTATTTTGTTCTAAAGTTGCACTGATATGCAATTTTAACTTTTAACTTTAACTTTTAACTTTAACTTTAACTTTTTTAATTTTAACTTCAATTTTAACTTTCTGTATGGCAGAGTAGTACATTACTGTGTATAAATGCCACATTTTTAATCTATTCTTCTGTTGACAGACATATAGTCTGTTTCCAAGATCTAGCTATTATGAATTGTGCTGTTATCAATATTTGAACATGTATAACCCTGTAATATAGTGACCTTAACATTTATGGGAAGATGCCTAGAGGGAGATAGCTGTGTCAAATAGAAATTTTGCATTTAGATTTCTGAGGAATTTACACACTGATTTCCAGAGCGGTTGTACTACTTTACATTCTCATCAACAGTGTAAAATAATGTGTTTTCCTTCCCATCCTCATCAGATTTATTTGACTTTTAAAGGATAGTCAAGCTTTCTGGAGAAAGATGTTATCTCAGTAGTTTTAATCTGAATTTCTCAAATGGACGGAGATGTTGAACATTTTTTTCATGTATTTATTAACCACTTGTACTTCTTCTGAGAAGTGTCTGTTGCCCACTTTGTTGCCCACTTTTGACTTGGGATTTTATTTTGGAGGGTGTCTATATTTTTGAGTTCTTTGGATATTTAACATGATAGTTGTCTATCCAAGGAATAGCTGGAAAAAGTTTTTCCCAATATGTAGTGATCTCTTCACTCTGTTGGCTGTGTTTTGCTGTGCAGAAATTTTTTTAATTTGTTAGGATTCCATTTTTTGTTTCTTAGATTATTTCTTCTCCCATTAGTGTTTTGTTCAGAAAGTACTTGCTTACACCTGTGTCTTCCATTGTTTTACATATTTTAGCAGGTTAACTGTTTCGGTTTTGACATTGAGGTCTTTGATGCATTTTGATTTTAATTTAGTACATAAAGTTCAGGGTCTAGACTCAGTCTTCTATATGTAGATATTCAATTTACCCAGCACCATTTATTAGAGGATGTCTTTCCTCTAGGGTGTGTTTTTGCCCTTTGGTCAAAGATCAAATGGCTGAATGCACCTGGCATTGTTTCTGCTTCCTCTAATCTGTTCTATTGCTCCACATGCCTGTTTTTGTACCACTACAATGTTGTTTTAATCACAATGCCTTTGCAGAATAAATTCAAATTTGGGATTGTGATGCTTCTGTCTTTCCTTTTGTTACCCAGCAGTTGCCTGCTATTCCTGTCATCTTCTGCTTCCTCATGATTTGCTGGATTGTGTTCTCTAGAACTGTGAGAAATACTGTTGGTATTTTGACTGTGATGTGTTAAATCTGTAAATCAGTCTTGAAAGTATAGAGCAATTTTGATTATGTTGGTTCTGACTATCCAGGAGCAGTGGATGTCCTTCCAATTGTTGCTATTGTGCTAAATTTCCTTTTCAAAGTGAAGTGACTTTCACAATGGAGACTTTTGACTTCATGCATTTTGTTTATTCCTAAGTACTGAATTTCTTCTGATGCTATTTTGAATAAGATTGTTTTCCTAATTTCTTTCTCAGTAGTTTATTATTAGTGTATATGAGTGCTGTGTTGTGTTGCATCCTGCTACATTGTTAAATGTGGTTACTAATTCTGAAAATCTTTCATTATAAATTTTTATAACATATACGTAAAGGATTGTGTCTTCTTCAAGGAATGATAGTTTGAGTTTGTCCTTTCCCATAAATACCCCTTTCATTACGTTCTCTTACTTGATTGTTCTGGCTAAGGTTTTGAGGACCATACTGAACAAGAGCCGTGATGGTGGAAATCCTTGCCTCCTTCCCATTTATAGAGAGACAGCTTCAGATTTTCCCGCATTTCATACGATGTTGGCACCACTTTGGTCATAAATGGCTTTTGTCAAATAGTGATTGCCCTTTCATTCACATAAGGCTGTGGGAACAACAGCTACTTTAACTGCTACCATCCTTAAGCATATAAAGTTTCATTTTATTATAATTGTGGTGATTCACTGACAATCATCCTCAGTGATAAGATTCCAGGGATAAGGTCTCTGGGACAATCCCAGGGACAAGGTCCTTCTGTATCTATGTACTTCATGCTTTTAATCATGAATGGATGTTGGTTTTGTCAAAAGCTTTCTGTTTCTATTGACATCATAATGATTTTTATCCTTCTTTCTTTTTGTGTGATGACTTATGTTTATCAATGCATATGTATAGAACCAAATTTTCATCCCTGTGATAAAGCCTGGTCATCACGGTGCACGGCCCTTTTAAATAACTTGCTGCATTCTGTTTGCCATCATTTTGTTGAAGATTTCTGAACTGATATTTATTTGAGAGATTGACATGTAGTTCTCATTTTCTTGGGATTGGTGTCTGGTTTGGGGATCTGAGGAGTGCTGGCTTCCAAAACTGATTTTAGGAGTATTCTTTCTCTCTAGATTTCATTAAAGAGTTTGTGGATTTTTAGTGTGCGTTCTTTCCTGATGTTGCAGAATTTGCCAGAGTCCATCTCAGAGTGGCAGAGAGTTGAGTAGACATTGTGGGCCTTTCTGTCATTTCCCCAGATTGGCACCTCCATATTTGTGCTCACTCCAAACTTTTGAAAAATTTATGAAAATGTGAGAGCCTTCTCCACTCATTTCACTATTCTCTGTGGAGATAATTTCCAGAAAGTTGTAATTGCCTTGGGTAATTAGCAACTGGGAGAAAAGTTTCCTCAGAAACACCCCTGGTTCCCCAAGCCTCCATGTCATTGCCAATACAGGTAACATGATAATTGCAATTCTGAGGAGAGCAGAGGTCACAGATTCACAAACCCTTATATCAGGGTCAGGCTGCCTGCCTTCCCTGCAGTACTGACTGTCATCACCTTCACCCTGAGGCCACCGCTCTGGAGAGGGAAGAGTTCAGGTGAGTGTTTTTTATTTCAGTCTGAGAGACAGAGTCAGTGAGGAAAGGGAGTCAGAATAAGTGCTTATGCCTGGAAAGGGATTGTGAGGTTGCCGCACATCCGGTGAGGAGGTGGGCAATGGACAGGAATGTTCCTTAGATTGACCTAAGCCAGTTAAGACACATGACAGTCACAACTGTATGTCAATTCCTAACAGTTTCTAATGTAATTTAATGGGATCTTCGCCGAGCATAAGTGTCAGTACATCATCTGAATTATAACAAAATGAGGCTTTATGTACTTCAGGATGGTAGAAGTTGCATGTTGCTATTGTTCCTATAACCTTACATGAATGAAAGGGCAATTAAATGACTGTTAGTCATGCTTAGCATGATTTCATGCTTATGAAAAAGTGTCAAATAGTGTAATAAGTATTACTTAATTCTGCACTGAATCAGTGTGCATCTGAAATGATTTCTGGGACAGAAATGAGTGCTCAAAAGTCTAACTTTGTTGTGTATGATGCACTTAGGCAAAAGACTAATTGTCATCTATTGAAGACACTGGTACCTAGAAGAATATAGTGAGTATGCTTTCCCTCATCAATTTACAGAAGCTGCATTTAATCAAAACATATTTGACTCTCATGTTTTACAGACAATAGCTGTTGGGATCAAATAAATCTTGTATTAATTTTGGGATTTTAAAATATTCTCTATGTGCTGAGTTAGAAGATATATCTCAGTGGAAGAGCTTTTGTGTAGTGTTTGTGATGCCCTGGCTTTGATTCTCAACATTGCCAAAAAGGAAAGAGTTTTAGAGTCTTTTCTTCGACAAGAATGGTCAAAGTCAGGGCCTCACACAGACTACACAAGCACTCTACAGGTGGGCTACATCCCCAGCCTTAATGTGAATGTTTTTCCATACTGTGTTGTAACAATAAGTCTTATGAGATCTACCCCTTAGCACATTTTAAGTGTATTGAAATGTTATCTGTACATGTAGTGCCACAGGGGACTCTGGAAGCTTTCATACGGGGGAGACTATGGTTGTTTTTCCCAACTCCCTTTGTTCTCTCCATCAGTCCTCTGTAACCACACTTTCACCCTTTGTTTCTGTGTCACTGGGTGTGGTAGACTCCACATAGGAGTGAGAGCAATGACTATTTGTTCTTTGCTGAATATCTTGGTTACTTTTTTCTTGTTGCTGAAACAAATTACCTGACTCCCAAAATGAAGGAAGAAAGTTTTATTTAGCTTACAGTTTGTGGAGGTTTCAATCTGTACTTAGCTGACTCCAAGGCAGAGTGGCACATGGCAGAGGGCAACAGTTCATGGTTGCAGAAAACTGAAAAAGCAACAAGAGCAAAAAGGAAGAGTAGCAGCAAGCAACTTCTTTCTTTCTCTTACATTGTATGAAAACTACCCGCCCCAATGTGGGTGTAGCCCTCCTCCCATGACTGCATGAGGCTTTAAAGGGACATTCAGACACAAACCATAACATGCTACCCCTGACCCCCCAAAAGACTAAGCACATTCCTTTATGTAAAAGATATTTTAGTCCATCTCTAAGAGTTGTCAAAGTCCTAATAGTTTCAGCATTGCTGAAAAGTCTAAGTCCCAGGTCTTTAAGGTCTAAGGCAAACTCTTAGCTGTGAGCCTCTGTACAAATGAAAAGTTAAACACTTCCAACATTCAATAGCTCAAAATAAGCATTTTCATTCCAAAAATTACAAACGGAGATGCAAAGCATTGGGACCAAAGCAAGTCCAATGTCCAGCAGGGCAAACATTAAGTCCTGTAGTTCCATTTGGAACATCCCAAGCAATCTATGGCACATTGTGAGCTCCAAAGGGCTTGCGTGACTCCACCCAAATGGTACTTCTGGTGTTTAGAGCTCCCATGGCCTCTCTCTTGGGCCCGCTTTGCTCCCTCCTTGCAGCTTTCCCTAGACAATCCACATTCCTGGCTTTTCCAAACTTCTGAGGTCTCCAATGAACCTTTTGCTTCATACAGCTTCACACATTGCCTTCTCAGGGGCACACTGCCTGGCCTCCAAAGCCTTCTGAAATTGAGAGGGAAGCCTTTTTAACCTCACAACTCTTGCATTCTGTTTGCACCTAAGACCAGCACCACGTGGATGATGCCAACATCTGCTGCCACCTGGAGCAGTAGCCAAGCTGTCGTCTCCTTTGGCCATAGGGGTGGAGTGCCTGGATTGCTGCCACTCTGAATCCAATTCTGAAGAGCATATTTTTTATGCTGCTTCCATTCTAGAACTTGGTGCAGCACCTGCTGCCATTCTAGAACATGGCATTCTGCAGCTTTCTCCTCAAGGCAATGTCTTTTACCTGTGCAGTTTTGAGGATGCAAAGTGTGGAGACTTGCTGCTTGTTCTGATGCCTTCAGGCTATCTCATATTCTCCCTTTTTTCTCAGCAATAAAGATTTTCTCAGCTCTGTCTTTGCAATTCATACCTTTACTGGAGCTTTCTTTCTGGCCAAACTCACAACATTTTAAATCATCCTGCTGGGCTCTTTGCTCTCAATTCTCAACATAAATTTGGCTAAAACCCCCAACAATAGCCGTGCCACTGCCCAACATTTGACTGCCTGGAAATTTCTTCTGCCAGATTAATCAGTCCACTGCCCTTAATCTCAGTCTCAGACCAAGTCTCTGGACACAAGCAAAATGCAGACAAACTTCTGCCAAGCCATAATACACGTCATCTGGAGCCCAGCACCTAGTGCCGTCCTTCTTCCCAGCAAAAACATCTGAACCAGGTCTTTACCGGCAGGATTTCTATCAGTCTTCTGGTCTTCTGAGCTTTGACCAGAATCACCCATACAGAACAGCCAAAGACCTTCCAGCACTACTCCTTCAGGCGACATTTCTGAACCTTTCCAAACACTTCCCATGAGCCATTTCCAAAGGCTCTTGAACCACATGGTCAGGCATAGTCACAGCAAAGACCCCACTCCTGGTACCAAATTCTGTCTTGGTTACTTGTCTCTTGTTGCTAAGACAAAATACATGATGCCGAAAATGAAGGAAGGAAAGGTTTATTCAGCTTACAGTTTGTGGAGGTTTCAGTCCATACTTGGCTGGCTCCAAGGCAGAGTGGCACATGGCAGAGGGCAACAGTTCCCGGCAGCAGAAGACAGCAAAATAAACAAGAGCAAAAGGGAAGAGTGGAGGCCAGCAGCTTCTTTCTCTCCATTACATTTTATGTAATCTACCTGCCCCAGGGCAGGTGTAGCATTCATACCCATGACTGCATGAGGCTTTGAGGGGACATTCAGACACAAACCATAACACCAGATTTTAGTCTGCATAATATTCTTCAGCTGCATCTATGTTGTCACCTGTAGCATATTTGTATGCTTTGTAATTTTCTGAATGTGCAAAGGATTAATAATATTTCTTGTATGTATGTATACACAAGTTTTCTTTGTCCATTTATACCTCATGGGTAAGGTAGGGTGCTTCATCATCTTGGGTACAGTGTTTAGTGCTGAAATTCACATGACAGTTTTAATATCTCAGAGCATTTATTGTAATATGTTTTGTATAAATACCTGGAAGAATAATTGCTAGACAACATGGAGTGACTGTTTTCTTTGTGAAATGTCCATAGTGTTTTCCACAGAGACTAAAGTATTTCACATTCTTATTAACACTGTACAGTGTTCCAGTTTCTCTAAATCATGGGTACTCTTATATTTTTCTTGTGCTTTCTAATAACTGTTATAACGCACATGAGTTCTTATAGTGCAGTGTGGTTTGGGTTTTTATTTCCATATTCAGTCTTGATGTTGAGCATGATTTTGTGCATGTGTGGACCATTTATGTGTGTATGTTTGAGACATGTTTACACAAGCTTTGTGGTCCATATCTTAATTGAAATATTAATTTCATGTTTCTTGATCACTTTTTGCAATTGAGTTGTCAAAGTGCATTTTCCTATGATATCAGCAATGCTTAAGTGTTTAGTTTCTCAAGATTATCTCCCATTCGTGTGCTGTATTGCAAAATTCTTCAATTATTCTTCATTGCGGACAACTTCACATAACTCAAATAGCAAGAAATTAATGTGAAAAGGACAAAAGAAAGGTAAAATCTACTTCTGATCTATCACTATTTAATTACATACTAATATGTCATTCCTAACAGGTTTAGAGCACAGTAATATTGCACTTACTTGCTAGAGTATTGAATGACCTAAAAGTTTGTCTCTTGCAATGTTAAGAAATTATGTTATTACCAGTAATGTTGAGTCAGCCTTATACAGACTGAATCCTAATTGAAAGTGACCAAGGTGTTTTGGATGAAAATGTAATTAGGGCTTTCTAACAAACACCCACAAATTCAAGTCTTCACTCTGCTCCTAAATAGGTTGCAAAATTAAAGGCCTAATTAACCCTTTCTGAATCTAAACTATCCGTTTCTTTACAAGAAGATGTAAGACAGAGTATATAAAATAACATTATGAAGACTATGGACAGTAAAATTGTAGGGCATTGTGGCAGTGAAGCATTTTGAAAATGCTACTTAAAGTTTATGCATGCAACTTTAGGAAGAATCTTGACAAAATTATTTAACATTTCACATGGCACACAGTAGCTTCTTGTTGGTATGATCAGTGCAGTTCACAGCTCATGTTGCCTGTGGGATGCTCAGGCATAAATATGAATGCCAGTCAGCACAAATACGAATGCCAGTCAGCACAGATGAGCAGAATGCCATCCAAGAATTTGCACCTGAAATGGCATACATATTTCACAGTGTGGTTGGACACCCAGGGAGTTTCTATCATCTTTACCATTTGGTCGACTTTATTGTACTTCTGTACAGAGAAGATCCACAGATCAGATTCAGAAACCTCATTAACAGTCAATAATTGGAGCCACTGTTTTGAAGTGGCTCCCACACACCTGTATTCAGCACCAAGACACTGGCAGATACAGGCTGAAGCATTTCATCATGGATACTGGATTAAAAGTTTTTCACTGGGACCACCTGTGTCTTGAGGCTCTCATCATCATGAACACCAGGAAGTCCAGGTATGTAGTACTTAAATTGTCCCAATGACTTTGGGTTGTTCATTTTAATTTACTAAACTCTGCGTTCTTTGTAAACATGATTTACCTATGTTTTCTATTGACAACCTCCAGGAAGATCACAACAAATCCTAGAAGACTGAAGGCACTACTCTGCTGGTTTCCATGACAAAATGCAAGTGCCAGTAGACACGACACTGCTGTTACTGTGGGATGCTTCCCATTAGGAAACAACACCTCTGATTTTGGTTCTGTGACGTTCATCCTATTCTGACAGAAGCAGCCAGTCGCACACATTCTAGTATCTTCAGTTCTTCCAACATATTTTCTGACTTTGTGTAATAACATGGATGTGGAATTATGAAAGAGACATTTGAAAGGACACATTCAGTGGAATTTCATAAATGGAACACAACTCACCATGGAACAGATAGATCAAGAGTCAATTTCATCTTTAACCTGAAGCTCTTTCCTGTCTCATCTAGGTCTCTACCCCTCAGGTTCTAGTTGTGTTGGACATATATATAGAAGTAGATTGTATAGATATGGATTTACACATTTTCTAACATTTAAGATTTTAGAGCACTAATACCTGCTTGGTATTTTATAGAAATAAAATCCATGAGTATTTTCACATATAACATTTATATGCATTGCATGAAACTTTGGGGGGAAACTTTTCTTTGTTATTTACTTACAATATGCAGTCTCAGGGTCTATAAGATTCTATTGCTTAAATATCAAAAAAGTGATTATTATTATACTGTTAATGGAGATAGAGGTTGTGTTACTCTATGATTATTATGAATACTGCTAGTATATAGAGTCACATGTAGCTTCTTTTTTGTGATTCATGTGTGAATTTATGCGAACATATTCAAAGAAATTAAATTACTGCAACATAAGTATATATCATATTTTTTTATATGTTTAGTTAGGTACCACTGAACAATTTTCTGAACAATTGTGCCATTGCAGGTGCTCACACAAAAATGCATGTTCTTGAGATATCCATGTTTTTACCAAACCTGACCTATCTTGCCATATCATTTTAGATTTCTGAATGATGTATGATATTACCAGGTAGTAGTTTATTTCAGTTTCCTGATTAATAATGTCATTCAACATATTATACATGTTCTTTACCTACGAAAGAACTTATTGTCTTTTTCTGAAAATAAATCTTAGTTTTAATATAATGTGCAATTTCACCAATACATTTACTATTTTGCTAAGAAATGTTCTCTTTTTATTAGAGCAAATTAATAATTTGACCTATATTATTTTTTTACATATCCATTTGCAATTAATCCGTTGAGGTTTTTCACAACAACTGAGACAAATTTCTAGATTGAATGAAAGTTTTGGCGTATACTTTCTTTGTGTTATGCTGTCACTTGTCATTTCTCCCCAGGTTAGCACCACCTCACCCTTCATGATGACTTCCAAATGAAATGAAATGAAAATTCCCTTCATTTCCTTGCACTCTTCAGATTTTTGAAACTCCACATGATTACTCCACCAAAGTTATTTTGGTGTCAAATCTCTGCAATGAGCCATGTTATGCAGGGGAATGAATGCCAACACAATATGAATGAAATTTTAGAAGGAAATGATGAAATGCGTTCAAACAATTTAGCAATAGGAATAATCTTCTTGTCTCAGATAATCATCGGTATCCTGGGAAATTTCTTCCTTCTTTACCATCATTTTTTCCTTGTCCACAAGGGAAATAGTTTAAGGTCCACAGATGTGATTCTGAAACACTTTTTTGTAGCCAACCTCTTTGTTCTTTTTTCCAGAGGAGTTCCACACACAATGGTAGTCTTTGGGTGGAAACAATTCTTCAGTGATTTTGTGTGCAAACTTCTCTCCTATATTGAGAGAGTGGGCAGGGTTGTGTCAATTGGTACCATCTGCATCTTGAGTTTTGTCCAGAACATCATGATCAGCCCCATGAACTCTTGCTGGAAAGATGTTAAAGGTAGAGTTCTAAAGTACATTGGCTTGTCCCTTAGACTCTGTTGGATCCTAAATATGGTGTTCAATTTAATTATTCCTCTGTACTCAGGGTACTTGTCTGGAAAAGGATATGGTGAAAACATCAGAAAGAAAGTAAATGTAGGTTACTGTTGTCTTGTTGACTACGGGGTGGTCCTTGGCTCAATCTATATATCATTTGTAGTTGTACCTGAAGTTTGTTTTTCTTTGCTTATTATCTGGACCAGTGGCTCTATGATTTTCATCCTGTACAGACACAAGCAGCAGGTTCAACACATTCACACCAGTAATGTCTCTCTCAGATCCCCTGAGTCCAGAGCCACACAGAGCATCCTTCTATTGGTGAGCACGTTCATATCTTTTTACACTGTCTCCACCATCTTTCACACTTCTATGACTGTACTTCCTAGACTCGGTTCATGGTTGCTGGGTACTTCTAAAGTAATTACTGTGTGTTTTCCAACCATCAGTCCCTTTCTGATCATGAGTCAGGATCCCTCTATATTGAGGCACGGTTTCACCTACACAAGAAACACACAACCTTTCTAATGTTTTGGCAGTACTTCCTGCTGTTTACTCTTTAATCCTTTTTAAGAAGTAGTGCAGAAATACAAGGTGAGGCCATATATCTTTCATATGTCAGCTAGCAGTTTTTCAGCTCCTTGAGTGCAGGAGATACACGGTAATAATGGATATGAGAAAGCTTTTTGACCTGGTTGTGGGACACACTGATCTGTCCATAGCCATCTGAATGAAGTCTTGCTGGAGGCAATTTAATTGAATTTAGTTCAGTGTATTGATTAATCAAAACATTGTCCTAAATCTTTTGCTTCAGGAAATAGTTGCAAAAGTATATAAAATTGAGAAATTAGTAGGAGCCTGCTTAAAGACAATTCTGTATGGGTTTACTGAGTCTTATGGCAGTTAAGTACCAGCTTTGCAAATTAGCCTTGGTACATGGTTTCTTGTACTAGTGAAGAACATTGTATAATAGTGGCAGTCTCAGCAGTAATGATAGAGAATGGATTCTCTGTTTTACTGTTTAGATCTTTGATCCATTCTAAACTGCATGGGAAATACTTCAAAGTACCAAAAACTGGGCTCTCATCTTATTGAAAGTTTTTGCATATCAAAAGAAATCATCAATAGAGTAAAAAGAAAATCCACGAATTGGGAGAAGTTTTAGCCAACTGACCCTCAGACAAACAACTTCTACCTAGAACACATAAAGAATTAAAAAATAGGGCCCCCCAAATTCAAAGGTGCAATCCAAAAATGGGCATCTGAGATGAATCCATACTTTTCAGATGAAGAAATACTAATGGCAAATAAATACATGAAAATATGTTCAACATTGTTAGTCATTTGAGAAGTGCAAATTAAAACAACACTGAGATGCCATGTCACTCCACAAGGAATGGCTATCCTTAAGAAATCAACCAGTGACAAATGCTGGAGAGGCTGTGGGAAAAAAGAACACTTCTCCACTGCTGGTGGGAGTGTTGATTGGTGAAACCACTCTGGAAATCAGTCTAGAGATTCCTCACAAAACTAGGATGGGAAGCCCCACTTAGCCCAGCTATTCCCCTTCTGGGTATTTTTCCAGAAGAATTAAAAACATCATACCCCAGCAATATATGTGCACTCATGTTTATAGCAGCACAATTTGTTATAGCTAAATCCTGGAAACAAACCAAATGCCCATCAAATGAGGAATACATTTAAAAAATGTGATATGTTTATACAATGGAGTATTGCTCAGCTATGAAAAAGATAAACTGGAGGGTATTGTAGGTAAATGGATGCAACTAGAGTCATATTCATAAGTGAAATAAATCAGACCCACATGTGTAAACACCATATTTTCTCCCTGGTGTAGGAACCTGAAGAATATGTAAAACTTAAAACATACAATAGATTATAGGAAAGGGAAAGAAATTGCTCAAAGGAAGGAATGACTGGGATGAAGGAAGAAAAAGAAGGAAGGCTATATATATATATAT
>NW_004955558.1:298587-299471 GCF_000276665.1 Chinchilla lanigera
AGATACAGTGTTTTTAATTCTTCTGGGAAGATATCCAGAAGGGAAATAGCTGTGTCAAATGGGACCTCCAATTCTAGTTTTTTGTGGAAGCTCCACACTGATTTCCACAGTGGTTGCACCAGTGTACACTCCCACCAACAGTGCAGAAGGGTTGTTTTTTCCCCACAGCCCCTCCAGCATTTGTTATTAGCTGATTTCTTGATAATAGTCATTCTTTCCAGGGGGAGATGAAATCTCTGTGTTGTTTTAATTTGCACCTCTCAAATGACCACAGATTTTGAACATGTTTTCATATATATTTAATATTTGTATTTCTTCATCTAAAAAGTGTGTATTCATCTCAGATGCCCATTTTTGGATTGGGTCTTTAAATTTGGGGTGTCTGATTTGTTTGAGTTCTTCATATGTTCTGATAGTAATCCTTTGTCTGAAAACCAGTTGGTAAACATTTCTTCCCATATTGTAGATTGTCTCTTCATTCTGTTGGTTTCTCTTGCTGTGCAAAAGCTTTTTAATAAGATGAGATCCAAGTTGTTGATTTTTTGTGATAGTTCCTGTGCTAGCAGGGTGTTATTTATCAAGTCTTTGCCTACACCAATATCTTCAAGAGCCTTTCCTAGTCTATCTTCCAGCAGATTTAATGTTTCTGTTTTAAAATGTAGATCTTTGATCCATTTCAAATTTAGTTTAGTGCATGGTGAAAGTATAGGTCTAATTTTAATCTTTGGCATGTACAGAGCCAATTTTTCTAGCACCATTTATTAAAGAGGCTATCTTTCTTCTATGAATGTTTTGCACCTTTATCAAAGATAAGGTGCCTAAGTACATCTGGAGTTGTTTCTGCATCTTTTCATCTGTTCCATTGATGCTTGGGTCTATTTTTG
>NW_004955558.1:299571-308779 GCF_000276665.1 Chinchilla lanigera
ACACACACACACATATACATATATGAGATAACTGTATTGCTGATGTCTCAAAATGGCTGAATCATGAAAGCACCAAGGGAGGAATGTGGAAATGCAACCTCCCAATCCACAGACAGAGTCTTCATCACATATAGTTGGAGCAGAAACCTGTGTGCTTGCCCATTTTCCATTTCTATGACAATATATCTGGAGCTTTGTACACTGCAGAAAAAAAGTTTAATGTATATCATGATTGGAGATTTTAAAAGCATGCACCTTGCCAGCTCAGTTCTTGGAGAATCACCTTTGTAGAACATGGTGGGAGAGAATATAATTGCAAGAAGAAGAGATCATAGATAAGATCAGAAATAGGCAAGGTCCAATTGTCTGGTGTTTCTGTTTTATAAAACTACCTCAGAGCAGTAACCAGGAATGCACAAGGACTACAATGACCATTTCAAAGACAAGACCACTTCCAGGACCTGCAACCTTGTCTTTAACACATCATAGCAGTTCTTGTCATCGCCACACTAGACACCCAGCTTTCCACACACATGCCTTCGAAAAATGAATCCTTCTAGGTGCAATAGGTGTTGTAAAAGGGAAAGAAACACTCAAATATGAAGAAGCCATTGGGATGAAGGAGGGGAAAGGAAAAAGAAAGCAGATAAAAAATATGTATATATATACATAAGAGAGCTAAGATATTGTACTGCTAATTTCTGTTGCTGTATTGAAAGAAACAGTTAATGTATAATTGTTTGATCAGTCTTCTGTGCCTATATCTTGTTATCTGCCCCTCCACTTTGAAGATAACATTATGTAATATAACAACCATTGTTAATATCCTATCACCTTCTTTTGAAATTCTGTATCATTTTTATTTTTTTGATGCTGTTTTGTTTATGTATTTGTTTTTGTTATTTGGCTTTTTTCTTTTCTCTTTAAAATGAAAAACAAAATTTATGTTTTGAAAAACAAATTTACATGCAAGGATAGCTGGGATAGGTGTATTGCTGATGTCTGTGGTTTATGGAAAGGAACAATTAATGCTTAAGATTTTCTTTCTCTTGACCAATTTTGCATGCTTGAATCTGGTAATCAGAATGACCGATTTGAAGACAACAATATGCAATGTAAGAACCATTGTTGAACTCCTACCATCTTGTATTGTGAAGCTCTGCATCATTTCCAATGTTTTATTTTATTGCTTATTGTTGTCTTTGACTATTTGATCAATTTCACATTCTTATATCTGGTGAACTGAACAAATTTGTTAAAGATGGCAGTATGTAGCGGAGCAACCATTGCTAATTCCTATCATTCTGTTTTGAGGTCAAGTATCATTTTTGTTGTTTCTGTGTTGTTTTTATTTTTGTCTTCATTGTTGTTGTTTTGTTAGTTTTTTTTTTTTCTGTTTAAAATAAAAAAGAAAAATGAATCCCTTCTAAACCAGACCATCCTGCTGGCAAAACTGCCTACTCCTGTCAAGAAGAGGGCAATTCTTTATGTCTCAATTGTTGCTTCTGAGAATAAATGTCTGACACATTTCAAAGAGGAACAATTTAGTAAGGCTCATAGTTTAGTACCATGCTCAACTGGCTCCAAAATGGGAATATCATGCTGAAATATATGGGAGAAGGGCAGCCCAGAAAGCTGCTAGGGAGAAAAATCTACTGACCTCACAGTGGCCACAAAACACAGCATGCAAGAAAGCCAGAGGTGAAGGGACTGGGAAGCAGATGCTTCACTCAAAATCATGCTCCCTACTGACCTACTTCCTCCAACCTGACTTGAACTGCTAACAGTCCACTCAGCTCTGAACTGGTCAGTGGACTAGCCCATTGAGGAGGTTACCTTCTTCATGATTCAGTTCTTGTAGGGCCATCCCATAATTCAATCAAGTTGATGAGCAAGAGCTACACTTTGCAAAAGTCCAATAAAAGGGGGATGTGGAATAGGCATCATTGGGCGTACCTCTGCAAAAGAAGAAATAAATTCCTTGTTAGCAAAGCCAAAGAGGTGTCAGACTTGACAAAGTCTAAACCCACTTAAAACCAGTGCCTACTTGATTAGCACAAGACAGTGATAGTTCAGAAGAAAACACACTCTGCGCACATCCTGGGGGTAAAATAAGAGTGCGGCATAGACTGCAACCATAGGAGAAGAGTGATAAAAGGGGCCTCCTGGGCAGGCAGAGCTATTGGGTAGACATTCCTGGGACCACAGGCTCAGTCCTACCTTAAGGAAAGAGAGCAATGGGTGCTGTACACAGCATCCAAATCCTCCTCCAAAGCATAGATTTCCCTTCCTACAGGATGGCACCATCCTTCTCACGACAAACCATGAGCTCCCTGGCACCTGGAACAAGAGACAGTAGGTTTGAGGCAAAGATCTACAAAGGAGAAGAAATGAAGTAACACTGTAATGGAAAAAGACGTTCTTCAGATGTTTTTCTGAAAAACTCCTTTCTAACAATATAACTCATGATTGACATATACATTAAATATTTACATTTAAAAATTGTTTTACAGTAAAAACATACTGCTTTTAATCACCCTCAGACACAGCCAACTTCAATACACTCTGATCTTTCTGGGTTCTAAAACAATTCTGGTTATCTCCTTTCTGGAGTGTTTTCATGAGACTGATGAAAATACAGTGAAGCTGCTTCCAAGGAAAATCTAATGGAAAGTTTAGCTTTACAATGTTAGGTGTGTCTTATCCCCTTTGTTCACTGCCTCAGGCATTGTGAAATTTCTGCTGCTCTCCACAGTCAAAACGACCCTGGATGATAAACATTTTAAATTCCTTCAGTTTATTAATATAACCATGATGGCGCAACGAAAAACAGTGAGAAAAAAAGACTTCCAGGAATGCTTCCTATGGTGGCAAAAACCATGGGATACACGTGTTGTTAATTAGGGTTTTCTCAGTGGGATTAATGGGACTGGACCTTCAACTACAATAAATGTGTTTTTTAAAAAATTAAAAGGTTTAGCATATTTTTCCTTCATACCTCAAATATTCTTCATTCTGTATTTGTCTGATTTAATCACAGGACTAATCATATATGCCGTATATTACGTGCATTTTTCATGCTGACATGAAGGCATCACCAACTGGGAAGACTGCCAGTCCCAAGACACAGAAAATTCTTCCATGTAGAAGTACGCTGCATAGAATGTGATCTTCATATGACATTTTCCTATCAGGGTGTAGCTAAAACTTTGCAAAATCACAAATATGCAGAACAGCCAACTCAAAAAGTCTAATGCACCAGAGGAGGGATATAGTTACTAAGAAGGCATTGTACTTGGGATTAATGCTAAATGAGTAGATTAGAAATTCCACTTTCCCAGGGAGAAACAGGAATTAGTCTATCAGATGATGCACATGTTAATTTTTTCTATTCTAGTACTGTTTACAATACATAAAATATGTATCTTCTAATATGTTGTACATCTTCAATGTACACAGAAAAGTTTTTATTTCAAAAACTTGGCAAGACCTTTCAGAGGACATTATTACAAAGACATATAACTTGTCAGTAGATTCATTAAAAGGTGTTCACCATCACTAATCCTCAAAAAACTGCCCCAAACCACAAGGAGATATGACCACAAAACCAGTAGGGTGGTTCGTGTCAATAAGACAAGAGATCCCAAGTACTGGACAAATGTGGAGAAAAGGGAACTCTTGTGTGTTGTCACTGATTTTATAAATATTCCCAGCCATCATGGATAAGAATATAAAGTGTCCAGTTTAGGCATGATGGTGCACACCTGTAATCCTAACACTCAGTAGCCTTTGGCAAGAGGGTCACCTTAAGTTCAAGACCAGCTGGGGCTACATAGTGAGTTCAAGGCAAGAACGAACTACTTATCAAGACTCCATCTCAAAAGAAGAACAATCCTTAGAAAATTTAAACTAAAATTTTCTGTGCCAATCACCTCACTTCTGGATTCATATCACAAAGAAATTAAATCAGTATTTCAAGGAGCTATCTACAGTTCTTTATAAACTATAGCACTATTCCCAGTAGCCAAGAATCAAATGTGTCTATCAATGATTAAGTGGATATAAAAATGCAATGTGTATATTTTATTCAATGGAACATTATTCAGTCTACTAAATAGAGAAATCCTGCCTTCTTGATGGCATCAACCAACCTGGAGGGTATTATGTTAAGTTATATAAGTGTGGCAGAGAATGACAAATAATTATATGATTTCTCTTATACACACAGCATCAAAATTGTCCAGGTACAGAAAGAAAGAGTAGAACAATGCTTACACACAATAATCTAGGGGAAGAATGGGAGATGTTGTTTAACACTCTCAGTGATAACATGTACATATTCCTGGGATCTAATGCATAGCATGGAGATGGAAGCTAATACCACCATGGTGTACACATGGAATTTGCTAAAAGGGACATTGAATGTTATCATCATTACACACATAGATAATTATGTGAGGTGATAGGTCACTTAAATTTTGGGCGTAATCTTTCCAACTATAAATACATAGTCATCTTGCTCACTGTACACATTAAATGCACACAAATTTAGTAGATATATCAGAGAAAAAAAGACTGTGCATTTTCACTGTGCTCATAATGCCAGGCTCTGGGCTGAGAGCTTCTTCCTGTCCCTGAATTGAGGGTGGACTCTGGCCAAAGGAGTGTTTGAATCTGAGTGCAGTAGTGGAAGTTCCTTGGAAACACCAGTTCCCATGCTTCTGGAGTGCATATTAGAGAAAAGAATCTGCAGGACAACAATCAGTAGAATTAAAAGCAGTTTCTTCTCAGAGATGTTTGCTTTGGCTATTGGGTCCTTTCTGCTCCTGAGAACATTGCATAAATAGGTCAACCTGTCATGTAACAAGCAGTCCCATTCTTGTCCTGTGCCCTAACCAAAACTTCTATACAATATATTGCAAATGCTTGTTTTCTATATCTCTGTTCTCATGTACACAAGATACAAATAAATAAGTGCAGAGATCGCAGCTTGGTGCTGTTTTCTTGAGACTTTGAATCAGGCCCTCTGGGTGTTCTCAGTGAATGAACTAAATCTTGTCTCTGAGTAAGGTTTTTCATCTTGTACACAGCCACTGTTCCACACTGTGACATTGTGCTGCAGCTGTGTGCCTCCCCGGAGTTACACAGATGGAGGGAACTGTCTGCTGGTGCAGCTTGTGTTTGCTGTCTGCTGGGCGGTGCTCAGGGAGCTGGCCTGGGAATAAGAGAAGGGGAGCCAGAGGAGCACCTTGTGTCTCGAAGTCGATGAGAATGATCTGTGGACAGAACAACCAATAGAGTGTAAGTTCAGTGTTCCTAGAGGTGGGTCGAGGGCAGAAAGAGGCATTCTTTGGCATCAGGCACCCTCAGATCCCCTGAATATAATGCAAGCTCCATGTCTGTTACACCAAATCCTATCATCCTTCCTCTTTTCCCTGAGAGTGCTGTTTTTCACCTCACCAATGTTACATACGTCTTGATGGTTCCTAAATCAAGACATGGTGTTTAGTTTCTTTGGTTTCCTTGGGAGTGCTCCAGCTCTCCCACATTCATGGAAAACTACCATCTCACAAGTAGTCTGACATCTGGAAATGTACAGCCTCTTCTGGTTTTCCTCATATTTTCTTGTTATTTTTTGTTCTCAATGGCTCCTTTGCTCTCCTCTCTCTGTCTTCCTTAGATCCACCATGTCCTTGTTTCTGTCCTGTTTCCATCTCAGGCTCCAGGTCTCCTTTCCTGCCCGACCTCTACCCATAGTTCGTATCTGTCCCGGATGACTGCCTAAATGCACAACATCCCACCTACACATGCACACTCATGTCTTCTCCCAGCCGTGTAAATGCTTCCTACACATAAGTGAACTTAATGATCCAGTCATTACCACATTTCCTACTCAATCTCCATTCGGATGAACCACATCTTCCTCATAAATCTATGGGGAGCTGATTAAGCTCTCAATCATGGACGAGCTTATGCAAAATAATTAAATGAGGCAGTGCAAATATGGTTTGTCAGGAGTCCAGGAAGGGCGCTGGGGATTTAGCTCAGTGGCAAAGCGCCTGCCTGGCAAGTGCAAGGTCGTGAGTTCAGTTCCCGGTACCGGAGAAAAAACAAAAAAAACAAACAAACAAAAAAAAGGAGTCCAGGAAGGTCAGAACTCTCTTGGAGGTATGAGAAAGTCTTCTCTGTAATGCCAGCATATCTTCACTTCGAAATCTAGAGTTATGTAGAGAAATGCACGGAACAGTTGAAGTAAAAGTGGGGAAAAATGAGCTCTTGAGAGATTAGAACAAAGACATTCTTAGGCAGTAAATCTTGTTAATTAAGAGAATTGTTTGATCTCTAAGTTTGCTAGAGATCTCTAAGTTTTATTGTCTTTGAATCCTTTATGTGAGATTAACAGCGGCTGCAACATTCTCTTGTCTTCAGA
The DNA here is from genome assembly GCF_000276665.1 of Chinchilla lanigera. Lineage (NCBI taxonomy): Eukaryota > Metazoa > Chordata > Mammalia > Rodentia > Chinchillidae > Chinchilla > Chinchilla lanigera. The sequence continues at coordinate 306,002 of NW_004955558.1, forward strand.
GACTATGAAAATGAGCTTTTTCAACACAGTCAGAGAACACTGTGTTCAGCAGTTTCACCCTTACACAGCCCAAACTGCAACGTGAATGCATGATTCCTTTCTGCACGCCAATAGGGCTCCTTGTCTTAACCACACTCATCATCACTGGAACAAAATACCTGACACCAAGAAATCTGAAAAAGGAGAGGTTGACTTTGACTCAGTTTTAGAATTTCAGTCCATGGTCAGTGGGCTCCAACACAGAAATAGTACAGAAGAATGGTCTGGTGCTCGGCAAGCAGAGGAGAGAACAGAGAAGGTAGGAAGAGACTCTTCTTCCGGGTCACGCCCTCAGGGAGGAGCCTCAACCGGGCCCCACCTCCTAAGAGCGGCGCAGCTATGAATCCTCGGGGATCAACGCACTCAGGAATACGGCTCCCCAGGATCCAGTCACTTTTCAGTAAGGAGAGCCTTAGGGTGGGGATATTCGAGTTCTAAACCATAACCCCTGAAATCTTTAACATCTCTTCAAACATCGCCTTGTGTATGCTCACACCTGGCTCTGCACCTTAACTCTTTAACAATTTTTGCCTTTTTGGCCCCATCTTCTCATTTATTTTTTTGTCTCCATCCTTGGATTTCTAGGATCTCCCCCAACACATTGTCCCTGTGTGCCCTCCTTTTGCTGGGTCCTCTTCTGCACCATTCTGTTTCACACCTGTGTAGTGTCATCACCCCCAAACACTCCACTTCTATCTCAGGCGTTGTGTTTGTGCAGATAAGTCTGATGGTTTCCAAAGTGAACTATTAGCATTCTTTTTATTCATGTCTTTGAAAATTTTTCTCTGGTGTTTGCTCTCATTCCATTTCTATGCTAATAGTTTATGATGGTAACTCAATTAAATTACTTACAGGGAAAAAGTAGATGTTTTGTAGGAGACTTTTCAGGGAAGCCAGGAGGACAAGGAGACACACAGAGCTTATTGTCAGTCCTCCACTTGTCAGGCCTCAGCTCTTCCTATCCTTATAATGGGAGACCTGTCTGTCCTCCAGGATCATGTACAGGTAAGAACCTCTCCATGCTGCACTGTTCTTTTAAGAGATGTTAACTAGAAACTTGTAATAGTAATTCACAATTGTCACCTGGCGGGAAAGATTTCAGAAATGTTCTCAGATCCCTCAGCCCGCACACCTATTGCTACTATGGGTCAAATAATGAAGGCAGGAGAGGTCACTGTCTCTTTCTATTTCTTCTGCTCTTCTGCTGTTGTATGTGTATGGGTATATGCATGTCAATATGTGTGTGTGCGTGTGTGTATGTGTGCATATGCATGTATGTGTGTGTGTGTGTGTGTGTGTGTGCATGGATGGATGAATAGATAGCAGGAACAAATTAGATACAATGTAAATATATCTTCATATGGCAAAAGAAGGAAGGTACACTTTATGATGAGAATTCAGGTTTTTTTTGAGACAGCTTTTTGCCACACAGTCTAGGAAGATCTCACATTCACTATATAGCCCAGCCTGGTCTTGAACTCATGGCTATCCTACCGCCTCAGCCTCAAAGATGATAACTCCTGACTGAAAAGAAGGAAACAGAAGCAATAATTGATTTTAAATGAAAAATTAGCTTTTATTTGATTTCCAAATATTTTACAATTAAGTTTCTTCTTATTTGCATTTCCTTTACATAGTACCACAAAGTATCACTACACAATACCACATATACAGAGTCTGCCAGAAATATATATATAAACACACTTCAGGAAAAGAAAAAGTTGCACAAATATTTTAATACTAAACTTATGGAGATATCATGAGTTTCCTGCAAAGCATGTAAATGTGCAAAAAAGTGCTCCATCTCAGTAATCTATTAGGGCATTCAAATCAAATCCTCAGTGAATATCACTTCTCTCTGGTATGGTTATTATCAGAAAGATAAATGATACACGTGCCAGTGAGGATGTGGAGGAGACAGATACCTTGCACAGAGTTGATGTTATAAATGTAAATTACTCCCACTATTGTAGAAGTCACTACAGATGTTTCTCAAAAATGAAAATGAGAACCAGCATTTGATGCCACCTTCCCACTATGGACCATATATCGAAAGGAAATAGAGGCACTATATCCAAGAGGCCCTTGCAGTCCCTTGGTTATTGCAGATTTATTCAGAGGAGGGTGGACATGTTAGGAAACCAAGTTGTCTATCAGCTAATGCTTGGGTAAGGAGCATGTGATACCTGTTCCTATGAAGATAAAATCCTGTCATTTGTAGCAACATGGACAGAAATGGAGAGGACCATGTTTAGTGACATGAATGATGCTCAAAAGGACAGGGACCGCATGAGGCCATTTATATGAGAATTTAAATAGTTTGGTCTCATAGAAAGTGTGGAATGGTGGCTCCTAGAGGCTTGGGAGAGTGGCATTGAGAGATGGACAGAAAAGGTGAGGAGGGAACATGAAGTTATGGTAAGCAGAAATAATTTCTGGTATTCTCCTCTACAGTGGGTCAGCTATAGCCACTGATAATATAGCATAATGTTTTTAAATACTGGAGGAAGAGATTGTGACAGTTTTCCCATAAAGAAATACTCATTATTTAAGGAAACATGGCATTGACCCTGATATACACACAATTAAATGTACACATTGTAATGAAACATCACGTTATCCTACAACGATGTAAGACTTGCATGTATCACTTTTAAACAAATATCCACTTCCTTCTTACACTTCCCTTCTGTGCTCACACATGAGGTGTGATCAACCATGTGGAGAAAGAGTCAGTGA
>NW_004955558.1:311674-338216 GCF_000276665.1 Chinchilla lanigera
TTTCCATTTCTTCTGCATTTTCCATCTTATTAGAATACCAGTCTTCAAAGTGAATATATATAATCTTCTGGATTTCTGCAGCATCTGTTTAATTTCACCTTTCTCATAACTAATTTCATAGATTTGAGTCTTTTCTTTCCTGTTTTTGATAAGGTTGGATAAGGGTTTCTTGCTTTTATTTAATAGTTTAAAGAATCAACTTTTCAATTCATTGATTCTTGCTGGCTTTTTAGCCTCTAATGCATTAATTCTGCTCTGGTTTTTATAATTTCCTCTCTTGTATGAGCTTTTGCTTAACTTGCTCTTCTTTTTCTAAAAGTTTGAGGTTCACCATTAAATTGTTTATTTGTGCTTGCACTCTTTTCCTGATATGAGTATTCACTAATATAAATTTTTCTCTTGGAAAAAGTCCCATAAGTTCCAGTATATTGCATTATCATTGTCATCTAATTGTAGAAACAGTCTAATATCTTCTTTAATTTCATCTGTGACCAATTTGCTGTTCAGAAGAATGTTATTTAATTTCCATGAGTATATAAAGTTCTTGTGATTTCCTATGTCATTGATTTCCAATTTCATTGCACTATGGTCAGATAATATTCATGGGATAATTTTAATTCATTTACATTTACTTAAGCATATTCTATGAGCTAGTATGTGGTCCATTTTGGAGAACATACCGTGTGCAACTAAGTAGAATGTGTATTCTGATATTGTGGGGTGAAACACTGTAGCCATCTACTAAATCCATTTGTTTAAAAGTTTGATTCAGTCCTAATATTTCATTGTTGATTTTTTGTCTAGTTGATCTGTCTTTTGTGATAGTGGGGTATTGAGATTCCCTCAATACAGTTGTGTTAGTGTTTATTTCATTTTTCATGCCTGTTAATATTTGCTTTACATAGTTTGGTGGACTGATATTTATTGCATATATTTATGTTCATTGTCTCTTTCTCTTGGATTGTTCATTTTACAAGGATGTAGGGACCTTCTTTATCTCTCTTAATCAGTCTTGGCTTAAAATTCACTTTGTCTGCAAATAGAATAGCTATCCCTGTTTTTTCTGATGTTCCTATCACATGGAGTATTGTTTTCCATCCTTTGACTTTCAGTCTGTGAATTTCTTTTTGAATTAAATGTGTTTCTCTTATGCAGCATATTATTGGATCTTCCTTCTTGAGCCATTCTACCTGTGTGTCAGTGTATTGGTGAATTGAGATAATCAACATTGTTGGTTATAAGTGATATGTACTGACATCCTTGTCATGTTATTTTCCTGTTGTTTGCTCCCATTTTTTGCCCCTCCCTCTTTTTAATTGTTTCTCTTGCCTAGTAGATTCTTCTGTTGTGGTCCATGGAGTTGTAGTCCTTGCTGTCTCTGTAGAATGTCCTCAAAAATATTTTGAAGTCCTAGTTTGATGGTCATAAACTTCCTCAGATGTTCTTTGTTATGGAAGAATCTTATTTCTCCAATTTTAAAAGAGTTTTGCAGGGCATATCAATCTGGGTTAAAGGTTGTTTTCTGTGAGAACTTTAAATACCTCATTCTAAACTCTCCTTGACTTGAAGGTTTGTGCTGAGAAGTCAGCTGTGATTCTGGTGGGCTTTCTTTTATAGGTGGTTTGTATATTTTCCCTAACGGCTTTTAAGATTCTATTCTTGTGTTGAATTTCTGGAATCTTGACTATGATATGAGTGGCTGTAGATTTATTTTATCATGGCTAATTGGAGTTCTATATGCCTCACTTAATGTATACCAAATTCTTTTTTCCTGGCAGGGAAGTTTTCTGCCATGATGTCTGTTAACAGTTTTTTATATGGTTTGTGCTATCTCCTGCTTTTTTGTTGACTCTAATCAATCTTATGTTATTCTTTTTTGCGTTCTGTAACAGCTGCTGTATTTATTTCTCATGATCTCTTGCTATTTTCAAGAAATCTTGGGGCTGGGGATTTAGCTCAGAGGCAAAGCACCTGCCTGGCAAGCGCAAGGTCGTGAGTTTGGTTCCCGGCACCGGAGAAAAACCAAAAAAAAAAAAAAAAAAAACAAAACAAAAAAAGAAATCTTTCTTTTCATGATCACTAACCACATACCTGTCTTCTATATCTGAGATCCAGTCCTCACATTGGCTTAATCTACTGTGGACACTCAGTAGAATTTTTATTCTTCTATATATCTGCTTGAATCTGCCTTTGGATTCCACTTCTTTCCAATGCTGAGCATTCATGGCTTCCATAATTTTCTTAAACTACTCTATTTTTTTGTTTTTATCTGCTCTAGAGTCACTAGGCATGGTTTACATTGTGGACAACATGTCTGAAGTTACCTGAGAAATTATTTCTGATTTGATTGTTTCTAGAGCCTCATTCAATTGCTTTGCTGTCACAACTTCAGAGCATCCCAGAGGGTGGTCTTCAGATTGTCCCACCTCAGTGCCCTCTGTGTTTGCCTTTGGTGAACTGGATATCTAGGGTTGTATTTTAAGTGTTTTCTCATTTTCTTTACTTTTTTAGTTTAATTCCTGGGGTGATGCTTACAAATTGCCTTTGGTTGGTTGCTTTATTGATAGTATTTAAAACACTTAGGAAATGACCACTTCTCTGAGGTGTCTTCCTGGTATAGCTGGTTTTGGGATTTTGAGTGTGTTGCAATATCCTAACTCTTAAATTTGTTGGGAATGAGAAGTTGCTATTTGTTTGGGCAAACCCCTGGTTCTTTGGCACTGTGCCACAGCATTTTCTGTGACCCTTAGTCAATCTCAGTCTTGGAATACAAGAAACAACAGCTGTTTAGAACATTTATGTCACTTTTGGCTATAATGGTAGCATCATCAAGGACAATAGCATCAAATGCTGCCTAGAATATGACAAACTTAGCTACCATTAATTTGTCACTTTTAACCATATGAACTAGATTTGTGGTTATATAACAAAAATTAAAACACAACAGAAAATTATATGCAGTATACAAGTCCTTAATATGTCAATTTTGTCCTCAGTGGTTAAAATTTAAAATGGGCTGGGGGGAAAATAGCAAAGTGGAAGAAGAGGAAGAGATTAGAAGTAAGCACCACTTCTAAGAGATTAGAAGTGGAGCACAAAGGGGTATCACTCTGCCTTTGAGAAACTAATGCAGAAGACTTGAGAGAAAGAGATAATGAAGAGATAAAAAGAACAGAACCACAACCACAAAAGGCTAGAAACTGCAGTCATGCTCATCTAAAAAAGAGACCAAACAGTGAAGGAGAAAAAATAAAAACAACAACCTCAAGAACAACAATAATCAAATGGGGGGGGGGAGAAACAAAAAGTCCCCTTCCAGGTATGTCTCTGTTGTCACTGGTACTAAATATGTGGAGACAGAATCGTGATCCATGTTCATTTATCCCAGCAAGACAGCACTAGCTTTTTGGTCGGGTGGTAGATAATCTCAGAGTCTGCACCTTCTGGCTAAGACCAGAATCATTCAGTCTGCCGCTGTCAGGACACCTGTGGGCCTAAGCCCAGCTGGTAGCCACTAGATGGAGCCCACAGCCACTCAGCCAGTCCCTCTCCAAAATGGCTCCTTTGGTGGGGTGGTTGAGCCCTCGACACTGACCACTAGTTAGTTTTTCACATCTGCTGCTCCCCTCCACTGCTGTGACACTTCATGGAGTACACTGGAGTCAGCAGCAGTCACTGTGTATCTGCAGGTTGGAACTACTCCTCTCCAAAGTGAGTCCCATCTCAACAAAAGGGTGCTGCTGGCTATCTCCTTTTCCAATGAAATTTCCCTCTTCACTCTCTCCATGGGCTTCAGTTCACACTTCAGATCCTTCCTGGGTCCAGAGGAGCCATTTCCCTCCTTCTTGCCTTCCTCACATTTCTATATTTCAGCATCTGGATGGTGACTCTCACAGAGGTCTTTCTCTGCTGCTTACCACTCCCCCCTTTGAAGCTCCCCCCAAAGCCTCTTATTGTAATAAGTTTTAATTTGAACATTCTCTGTAATTTTTGGTCACTCTTCATGTAAAACATATCAAATCAGAAACAATGTGAAGAATTCCCCTCTCACACTGCATACCTTTGAATTTTCTTCTACTGCATGTCTTTTTGTGTCTTGTCATTAAGGATGCAAGTAATTACACTTAGTCTACAAGATTATCTGAGGCAGTCTTTGTATCTTAACATTGGCTAATCACTAGTATTAATAACTTCAAAGTCCTTTTTACCATGAAATATAATAGAATCTCAGGGGTAAATGCAGGACAGTTCTTCACAAAGCTTTGAACAAGCTAGGTCTATTCCTCAGTTTTTATTTATAGTTCTGATGAAGTACTACAGAAAGGGTTAAAAATAGATAGCCTACATGCAATTATAAATAGCTAAAACAGCCCAGGTTCTGTTCAAGTCTCTCATGAATTCAGGATGTCCTTTAATGTTTTAGCTCAGTGTTTCAAGTGGTTTTAGGAAAAACATTTCAGAGCAAAGAGGCTTCTGGTGTTCTCCAGCTGTGGTGGCAACCAAATCCACTTGAGAAGTCTTCATCAATATTACATGACATAGTTATAATAAATTCTAGATCCCTGATTTCTATTGTAACCTATGTATAAGTAGGAAATCTGTGTATGGATATTTGGCCTCTCCAGACTCAGAGAAGCTGGTCAAAAACCCAAACTGATCTTTCTGTACAAAAACAAGACTGGAAATTTACCATGGCTTTATGATTCTATGTGACTTTTCATATATTAGTATATATATCTATAAAATTTTAACAAACTGATAATTTCTTTAAGGAAATATTAGGGGAGAAATAAATAAACACTTTTTAGTTTTCTTGTTCTTTTTCATTTCTGTAGTAATTAAAAATTATGCATCTTCAAGTGCAGTGCAAATCTTTTTTACAAGCAGTATTGGAGTATAATGGAAAAGCAAAAGTGTACTTAGTATATGGAATGGGATTTTGAAAGCATATATATTGAGAAATTATTCCTCCAACTAAAGAAATTATAATATCATGATTCTCTTAGGAGGCTTCAAGTATATAATGTCTTATCATGAACACCAGTTACCACAGTGTTTATGGGACTCCAGAACTCATTCTTGGTAGGACAGAACATTTGTCCCCTGTAATGAACGTGTTCCTACTTCCCAGGCAGTGTGACTTCCACTCACCACCTCTTTGCTCTCTGTTTCCATAATCACACAACACAATACTGTTCTCATTTTGTAGCTTTGTTATGTACCTTGAAATTACAAGTGTGATGTCTCTAGCTTTGTTCTTCTTTTTCTTCAAAACTGCTGTGGCTATTTGAATGTTCTGGTGGTTTCAAATGCATTATAGGGTTGCTTTGCTTCTTACCAGGATAAAATACTGTGGAGCCTGTTATAGCAGTGGGATTCAATCCCTGATAATTTTGGTTAATATGGAATTTGTGATAATATTGATTTTCCTGACTGTGGCATATGGGATATTTCCCCAATTATTTATGTCTCCTTCAAATTATTTCAACAATGTATGATAATTTCTTGTATGTAGATCTTTCCCTTACTTTGAAAATATACTCCTAAGTATTTTCTTTCACTTGAAACTTTTAAATGAGATTAATGTCTTGATTTCTGTTTCAGATGTTGGTAATGAGAGCATTGAAAAACTTATAGTTTATGATGATTATGTATCCTTCAACTTTACTTCATTCAAATTGTTTTAATTTCTTCATTAACTGTATAATCAGCCACATATTCCTACTAAAATTCACCAAAAGTAAATGTAGCCAAGACTTGAACCATCCTGTGCTGTTGAGTTTAGACATTTTATCTAGGAGTTAAAATGATAGTCAAATCTGCCTGTTAAAAGCATTCAACCCGGTGCTGTGTTGAACCAATGTTATAAGCCTCACTTCTTTTCCTTAGGGCGTTTTGCTATTTAGAATTTCAATCTGTACTGGTATAATGTTGCTAAATTATTTTTCTAAAAAACCTCCATTTCAGTATTCTCTGATAGATGTACATTTTATTACACATGACTCACAATTCCTTCCTCTCATTCTTTCCATATGTTGAATATTTAAACAGTAGTGCACTGTATGGCTTTCAATAGGATAATGATTTGCTGTGCCAGAAAATATCTCAGAGAAGCACAGAATCCAATCAACACTTGTGACTTTTTGCTAATTACCCGAGCTGAATTTCCATAATTGCTGTTTCCACCAAACTTAAAAGATTATGAAATCGTAAGAGCCTCCTCTGTACATTTCGGTAATCTCTTTGGAGGTAATTTCAAGAAAGTTGTAATTGCCTTTATAATTAGGAACTGTGGAAGAAAGTTGTTCAAAAGCATCCTTGGTTCCCCAGGCCTCCACTGTCATTGCCAGTACAGGTAAGATGACAATTATAATTCTGAGGAGAGCAGAGGTCACAGATTTACAAACCCTTATATCAGGGTGTAGACGCCTCCCTTGCCTGCAGTACCAGCTGTCATATCTTCATCCTGAGCCTACAATTCTGTAAAGGGAAGAATTCAGGTGAGTACTTTGTATTTCAATCCAAGAGGCAGAGTCAGTAAGGATAGAAATTTGGAATAAGAACTTATGTTTGAAAAGAGATTCTGAGATAGAAACATATCTATGAGGATGTGGGAAATAATAGGAAATGTTCCTTAACTATGAGCTGTGCCACTAAAGACACATGAGAGTCCCACTTCTATGCCAATTCCTGGTAGGTTCTAATGAATTGAATGAACTCCTTGCTGAAGATGAGTGTAGTGAATAATTACAGTTACAATAAAATGAGGCTTTATGTGCTTAAGGATGGTAGGAGTTACATGTAGCCTTTGTCCCACAGCCATACATGAATGAAAGGGCAATTAACAATATTATTACTGCTAACCACATGTTCATGCTAATGAGAAAGAGTGAAATAGAGTTTTAAGTATTACCTACTTCAGCATTCATTAATCTGAAATAATTTCTGGAATAAAAATGAGTTTTTAAATTCTAACTCTGTTGTATAAGTTACACTTAGCAGAAAGAGTAATTGTCATCTCTTGAAGACATATATGCCGGTTGATTATGCTGAAAGTGTGTTCCCACATGAATTTAGAGAAGCAGCATTTATGGAAAAGGAAACTTGTACTACCATGTGGTGCAGAAAATAGCTGTTATTATAAAACAAACTATGTATTGTTTTCTGTGTTTTAAAAATATTGTTTGGATATATGGCTGAATTAGTGGATTTGGCTCACTGACAGAGCATTTGCCTAGCATACGGGATGCCCTGCTTTTGATTCTCAGCCGCACAAAAAACTGTTGAGTTCTAGCATTTTTTTTAATGAGAATTACCAAGCCTAGGGTTCCACACATGCTACACAGAGATATATCACTGAGCCGTATTCTCAGCCTCAGTATAACAGTTTTTATATATTTATCTTATTTAGAAATAAGTCTCATGAGATCTACCACTTAAAAAATTTTTGCAGGTACAATATTGTTGATTATACTTACAGTGTCATAGAGATCTCTAGAAGCTTTTCTTCTTACTTATTTGGGACATTGTGGTTATTATTTAGCAATTCTCCATTCCCTTGCCCCTAACACCCTGTCACCAACATTTCACTCTTAGTTTCTATGACATAGAGTGCTTTAGATTTTATATAAACTTAAGATCATGGACTATTTCTTCATCTTTACCTGATTTTAAACAACATAATATTTTAAAACAGCATCCACATTGTCAACTACTGCAGAAATTCCCTCTTTTTATTTATTTTCCTGCTTATAAAAAGGCTGAATAATATTTAGCTCAATGTACACACATTCTCTTTGGCTATTTATCCTTTTAGGGAAAGTAGGATGCTTCCTCATCTTGGGTATTTTTTCTATTGCTGCAATTTACACTAGAGTTCTAATAACTAAGAGATTTTGATTTCAATTATTTTTCTTTGTACAAATACCTAGAAGAGTAATTGCTGTATAGGTGGCCTGGCTCTCTTCTTTGTAAATTATTCATACTGTTCCCTACCGGATCTATACTGTCATTCCTACTGACAGTGTACAGAGTTGCAGTTTCTCAAATTATGGCCACCCTTTTGTTGCTGCTGTTGTTGTTGTCATCATTGTTGGTATTTTTAACACCTGCTGAGAGCCATGTGATTTTTTATAGCAATGTATGGTTTTGTTTGTATTGCCCAAATTATTACTAATGTTGAGTTTCTTTTGTATCTCTGAGGGCCATTTGTATTCTACTTTTTGAGAAGTGTCTGTCCAACTTCGGTAGGTCACATGTTCATTGGAATAAAAGTTTCATGTTGTTTGAACACTTTTTTCACTTGAGTTGTAGAAGTTCATTATCCTATGATTTCAACATCTACAATGCTCAAGATTTTAGTTTCTCCACATCCATCATATTTATCGTCCTTGTGTTTTAATGTAACTCACCACACATCCTTCCTTGATGATAGTTCTCCTAAATTCATAGGAAAATATTAATGAGTGAATGATCTGTAATTGGTAATAATTTAGACTGTACCTACCACTATTTAAATGCTTATTAAAATTCCATTCATAGTAGTTTTATATCAGAGTAATATTACACTTAGTTTCCTAGAGTACTAGAAGCCATAAGAATTTTTCTCCTGTAATGATAACAAATGAATCTATAACCAAATATTTTTGCATCTGTCTTGTATGGAATACATCTAGCTTCTCAGGGCTAGTTTATTTTATAATTAAACTGTAAGTAGAGCTTTTGAACCAGCTTCCTCCTCTTCAAATTCTCATTCTTCTCTTAAATGGGATACAAACATAGAGACATCTCTTAACCTTTCTAAATCTAAATTACTCTTGTTTACAGGATTTGTGTCTAGCTACATAAAATACCATTATGAAAATTAAGAACAATATAATATGTGGAGAATTTTGGCAGTGAGTCATACTGTAAGTGCTACTTAAAGTTTATGCAATAAACTTTAGGATGTGTCCTGATAAAAATATTGGAGGGAACATTTGTCTTGCACAGTGGATTTCTCTTGATATGATCAATGTAGCTGACAGCTCATGTTTCCTCTTGGATGTTCAGCCCCTAAATATGAATATCAGTCACTAGGAATCAGCTGAACGGCCTCAGGAATTTGCAACCATAATGGTCTATGTATCTCAGAATGTGGATGGAAACATGAGGCATTTCTATCATCTTTACTATTTTGCCAATTTTTTTCATATGTAAGTGCCAACATATTCCACTGAATTGATTCTCAGACTTCAGTAATCATCAATAATTAATCAGTCTATTTTATTAAAGTGTCTCCAAGACACACCACTGTAGTCTGCACCAAGACTGGGAGATGTAGACTGAAGATTTCAAGGACTTTGGATTATAACTTTTGCACTGGAATCATCTGTGTATTAAGATATGTGTGTCATCATCATGAATCCTAGGGACTTCACACATGTAGCTCTCCAATAATACTGCATTGGGCATTTTAGTCTACTGAACTCCATTTGTCAAGGTGATCTTCCTATGTATATGATTGCCAAAGGTAAGAAAAACCATACCAAATTCACGAAGTTTTCAGGCAATATGCTTCTGGATTCCATGACAAAAATCAAAGTGTCACGGCTGGGGATGTAGCTCAGTGGCACAAGTGCCTGCCTGGCAAGTGCAAGGTCCTGAGTTCAATTCCCAGTACCAAAAAAATAAATAAATAAAAGCACCAAAAGGCACAACATTGCTGTTATTCTGGGATGCTTCTTGTTGGGACTCCTCATGTGTGACCGTGGTTCTATGAATTTTATCCTGTACAAAAAGAACTGGCAAGTGACACACATTCTAGTGTCATCAGCTCCCCCAGATATATTTTCACAACTTACGTGGTAACATTTGTTTGGAAAGAATGATAGGAGTATCAGAGTTTGTATGGGCACAGTTCAGTGGAGTTTCAGAAATGGAACACAAGTCTCTACATAACAGATCAAAAAACAGAATATTATCATTAGCCTGAATTTCTCTTCTGTCTCAACTAGATCTCTACAATAAGGTTATATTTCAGTTGAATACATGCCAAAGTTGACTACATAGACATAGGTTTATAGCTACACTATTGCAATATGGTACATTTAGATCACTAATAACTGTTTGACATTTTATTCTAATCAATTTAGTGAATTCTTTCAAATTTACCATTGACATGCATTGAGATGGTTTTAAAACTTTCCTTTATTACTGAATATTCCAAGTAGGATTCATTAAACTGCTTTATAGGATTCTCATCTTTAAATATCAAATAAGAAAGCATATAACTTTTGTAATGGTAATAGTCATGGAATTGGTTTTGTTTTTAGGGCTCCTGTGAGTAATAAATAATATCATTGTATAGAGGTATGTCTAACTTGTCCTTTGGTGATCTATGTTATAATTTCTGTTGAGTAAATTTAAAGACATGAAGTTATTGCAACATAAAATTTTATCTTACAATTTTATAGAGATACTAACCAATAGTTTTCTAAAATACTTGCAGTCCTGTCAAAATCCCCACAAATACACATGTTCGTGGTTTATCCATGTCCTCACTTAATTGCTAGTTCTTGTCATATTTATTTTAGCCTTCTGTATGGTGTATTATGCTACTTGGTAGTAGTTTCATTTGAATTTTCCTGATTATTGATGTCATTGAACATATTCAATGCTTGTATTCCCCACTAAATAACATGTCTTTTGATATTTCAGGTTAAATACTATCCCATTTTATTCTCTTCTATAACTTACTTGCATCTGTAAAGATCAATACATATATTTATCACCATGTTTCTCTGTATCACCTGTTATTATCACCCTCAGCCTCTGTCCCCTGCTGTCTGCTCCTTGTATGGAGTTATGTGTCTTTGTTTGAAAATAGCTATAAATTTTAATAAAATGTGCAATTTCATCCATAGAGCTATTATTTTTTAGAAAATATTGAATTCTTTTTAGAGCTAATGAGTAATTTTTCATAAAATATTTGATATTTATCTTGTATATCTATGTTTGAAACCATTTAAAATTTACATGTAGTACAAGGTATATAAAAAGTGGTGTTTCCTATTGCAGTATAACTGTAGATAAATTTCAGAATTTACTGAAAATGTTGGGTATTGCTTTCCTTCTCTATGCTGTCTTTTGTCCTTTCTCAGTTTAACACCACCTTATCCATAGTGATAACTTTTCCCTGCAATGTGCTGAAAATTCAACTCCTCTAGCTTTTTTAGTTCTTCACAGTCCCACAGATATTCATCTCGAAAATTATTTTGCTATCTACTTTACAATGAGTCCTGTTACTCAGAGGAACGATTGTTATAGCCATTTACAAGAAATTTTAAAGGAAAATGACAAAATAACTTCCAAAGATTTGGCAGTAGGAATAATCTTCTTGTCACAGATGATCACTGGTGTCATGGGCAATTTCTTTCTTCTTTGCAACAATATTTTAATTTTCCACCCTGAAAGGAGGTTAAGAGCCACAGATGTGATTCTGAAGCACCTTTGTCTAGCCAACGCCTTAGTTCTTCTTTCTGGAGGAGTTCCTCAAACAATGGCAGCATTTGGGTTGAAACATTTCTTCATTGATATTGTTTGTAAATGTCTCTTGTACACTGAGAGAGTGGGCAGGGGTGTGTCAATTGGTACCATGTGCCTCTTGAGTGTCTTCCAAAACATCATCATCAGCCCTATGAACTCCTGTTGGAAAGATTTTAAAAGTAAAACTCAAGAGTATATTGCATTCTCTATTCCCTTCTGCTGGGTCCTAAACATGGTGGTCATTTTAATTATTCCTCTGTATGCACTGTATTTGTCTGCAGAAGGTTATGACAGACACATGACAAAGAAAATATATGTAGGATACTGTTGTGTTGTTGACTATAGAGTACTCATGGGCTCCATCTATATAGCATTAGTAGTTTTCCCTGAAGTTTGTTTTTCTCTGCTTACAGTCTGGGCCAGTGGCTCTATGATTTTCATCCTGTACAGACACAAGCAAAGGGTCCAACACATTCATATCACTAATGTTTCCTTAAGATCTCCTGAGTCCAGAGCCACACAAAGCATCCTTTTTCTGGCTATCACCTTCATATCTTTTTACACTCTGTCTTCAATCTTTCGAGTTTCTATTATTGTAGTTAATGATCACAGTTCATGGTTGGGTAGCACTGCTGATGTAATTTCTTTGTGTTTTCCAGCAATCAGCCCCTTTCTGATCATGAGCAAACTTTCCTCTATGTTTATACACTGCTTTGCAGGCATAAGAAGCAGAAAACTTTTCTAATCTTTTCAGAAATATGCAAATTGTAAGTTGTATAGTCTTCATTTTTTTCTATGGGCTAATGCAGAGAGGCCATGCATCCTGTCTCGATCAGCAAATGGTTTTTCAGCTCACTTAAACAGGACCTCCATAGTAGAATGCTAGATGTTAATAATACAGTTTGGGCCCCTTGTGTTATATCCTCCTCGGTTCATATCCATCTGAATGAAGTGTTGCTTGAAACTATTTAAATGGACTTAGTCCATTGTGTGGATCAATCGAAATATTTCTTGCTTATGGAAACTTTTGGCACAAGTGAATACAATGTAGAATTATGTCAAAGACACTTTTCAGTGACAGTTCTCTATGAGTTTCCTGTGTCAGTGTGACTGTTGTATGATCTAGTTTTGCCAGTTGCTTTCTTTTCACGACTGCTTTAGTTCCCCTGCAATGTGCTGAAAATTCAACTCCTCTAGCTTTTTTAGTTCTAATAAGGAACCTTAGACGATTGAGGCAGTGTCAATGTTTAGGGCAGAAAAAAAGACATTTCCTGTTTAAGTGGAAATAAGACTCCAGCCAAGGAATAACAATACTGAAGGCTACAAATATATTGGAATTCCTGAAGAATGGATTAGCTCTTTGAAGATTTTGTTACAGAAAAAGTAAACAAGCAAATACACAAAGTCTCCTTCTCTACATGTATCTGATACTGTGATACTCTCCATCCTGTCAGGAATCTTAAAAATTTTCCAGACTCACAGGCTGGATCAAAGGAAGTTCAAGAGTAAAGGAGAAATCCTTGAAAAGTTAAGTGAGGACTTGTGTCTTGTACTGGCTGCGCTAAATGTCATGTACCCATACACCATGGATTTTGTGTCCTAGTGTTTGAGGTAACTCATTGTTTTCAAAACAGCTTGTTCATAACTCAGTGTGAAAGACATTTTGCAATCTGCCTTCTCCCCTTTACTATGCCCCAGACACCATGTCCTCCATGAAATTCAACTGCAGACTTCATTTACTAGACATGTGATGGTATCCAAGTTCTGGGTATTGTAGGGAGGGCAGACTGAGTATATGTGTTTATATGGGTTACCATGGACCAATGGTTCAAGAATAAGAATGTTGTCCATGCTGAAAACAGAGACAACCAAACATGCTGAAATCAGGACACCACCAAGGGAAGAATGTGTAAGTGGAACTTTCCAATCCCAATGGAGAGTGTGTCCACTTTAGACACAGTTGGGTTAGAAAAGTTGTGGTTTCTGTGCTCTCAATTCTGATGACGAAGCCTCTTGGGTTTCACATGCCACAGAGTACGTGCTTTAACTCATCTCATGGTTGAGGAGACTAAGATCATGCACCTATATTGGCTCACTTTATTTGAGGGTCACCTTCGCTTCACAATTGGAGAAGATACATGGCAAGAGGAAGAGACCACAGATGAGAGAGAAGGTAATAGAGCTGGAATGGTCTGCTATAACAGACCATTCTTGTTCTCCTATAACAAGTGCCTCCGGAGAACTAACTGTGATCCCATAAGGACTACTATGGTGGGCCAGACCTCAGTATTTGCCCCTGCACTTCCAATGTACTTTCCCTAGGTGTTTTACACACTTCTAAAGCAATACTAGACGTCATCTTTCATAAGTGTTTTCATGAAATTGACCAAAAGTTCATTGTCTCTTTTTGCCCAGTGAAATCGAATGAAAAGTTAGGCTCGTACAACAGTACAGTATATCCATATCCATTTTGTTCACTGGATCTAGCACCATGCCATTTGTCCGTCATCCTCACAATCAAAATGGCCATGAAAGCTAAACATTTTGAATTGATTTGGTACCTTGAGGAAGGCATGGCCACAGAACTAAAGATGTGGACAAAAGAGGACTTATATTTGGGCTTCAGAAAGTGTAAAAATATTGCATATGTCTGTTTGAAATGATGGAGAGCATTTTCAATGGGATTAATGGGAATGTATCATTTACCCTAAATTTTTAAAAAAATATTTTACACATCCATTTTATTTTTTGTTCATACTTCATACATCCTTTGGTTCAGTGCTTGTCTGTTTTAATCACAGGACTATAGGCAGGTGTGGTGGTACATGCCTGTAATCTCACAACTCAGGAGGCGGGGGCAAGAAGATTACCTTGAGATCAAGCCAGCCTGGACTGCATACGTGTTCAAGGCCAGCCTGGACTACATAGTGAGACCATGTCTCAAAGACAAAATGAACAAAAACAAGAAGGAAAGAAAAAGAAAACAGAGACAATCACAGGACTTATAATTATTGTTCTGTATTATTATGGGTATTTTTCATACTAACATGTTGGCTTCACCAACTTGGTAGATTGGCTTTCCCAAGAGCTGTGAAATGAATAGATTATAACTCCTCTTCCAATGGGGAAACATGGGTAACTGTTACATGAGGGATATGTTAATGTGTTCTATTTTAGTAACTGTTTACTATATTTAAAATATGTAGATCTTATAATATCATATTGGATACCTTCATGTATGCATTCAACTTTATTTTATAAAAATTGAGGAAGTATTTGAATCAATGTATTTGTATGAACATGGAACTGGACAGCAAATGCAGAAAAAGGTGCTCATAATCAGAGACCTTCAGTAAACCACACAGATTTATGTCCAGACAACTTCTGAGATGGCTAAAGTCTGTAAAGAAGAGATTATGAATTGAAAGAATGTGATGCAAAGAAAGTTTTTGTGTACTCTCAATGATTCTGTAAATAGGTATGGCCAGTGTGGATAAGAATATGATGAGTCCTCAAAACATTAAAATTGAAACTAAAGTTTTGTGCAGCAATCTCATTTCTGGTTTTGTAACCAATGGGAAAAGTCAGTATCTGAAAGAGATATCTGCATTTCTGTGTTCACTGCAGCACTACCCACATCAGCCAAGAAATAGAAACAAGCAAGATTCCTTCAATGGGTCAGTGGATATAAACAATATGGCGGGCATATTTATATAGAATGGAGGGTTACTCAGGCTTATAAATAGTGAAACACTGCACTCTTGATGACATAAGGAACCTGAAGGTCAATGTGGTAAATTACGTAAATTGGAGATTAAAAGACAAAAAACTACAGATCTTTCTTACAAGTACAGTCTAAAAAAAACCCAAGTTTATAGAAACAGAGAACACAATAATAGTTGTTATAAGTTAGGTAGGTGGGAAATGGGAGAAGTTCATCAGTACTATATTATAACATAGAAAATTTCTAGCAATTTAACCATGGTGCTTAAAGATTTCTAGTGTCACCATAAAACAGTGATTAGAGCAATAAGACAGGAGACAAAGCAAAAAAAGATATACTATGTTCATCAATTAAAAGAATAAAAAAAGCTACATAAACTGTGAACAAAGTGAATAGATAACCTATAGAATGGGAGAAAGTACATTTATTTTTTAATTTAAAGAAATAAAAGTAGATACTAATAAAGAATATATAAATTATATTTTTCCATAAGAAAAATAAAACAAAATTTATAACAAAATAATTACAGAATCACAACAGTTGTTACACTGTGTAATAATCTAAGCAATGTAAACATCATATGCCTTCCCATGAGCTAAGACCTATAATATCAATAAGAATGTAAAAGTTGGTAGAGGAACCAGAGAAAAGGGGAGGGAAGGGAAAGAAGATTAGGCAAAAAACAGGCTCTAATATGTACATGTAACCACTCCCCAAGATGCTGTAACTGTGTAAGTTGCAAACATGTACTAATAAAATAAAAATTTTTAAAGAAAGATAAAGAATGTCCAAAATCTTACAGAGTTCAACTCATAGGCAAAATGACTGTCTCTTACAAAGAAGAAGCAAAAAAAATTAAAGGACATAATTTTCTTTTCAATGAGCAAAGACAAAGTAATAGTATGAGAATCAAATTAGCATTTATGTTAAGTTAGTTTTGAAAAAATGGAATAGATATTTTAGGGAATTACTCAAACTTTCCTTACATTCTATGTATGTTCTATTATGTTCTATCCTCTCATTCTCTCTCTCTCTCTCTCTCTCTCTCTCTCTCTCTCTTTCTCTCTCTCAGAAGCTATAGTTATGTGTTTGACTTATAGCACATAATATTATGTTCTCAAGTTTCATTGATTTGCCTATGAATGGCTAAATTTTATCTTTATTTATGGCTACACAGTACTCCACTGGATATAAACACCACATTTACTTTATTCATTCATCCTTTGAGGGACATAATGTATTTCCAAGATCTAGCTATTATACAGTGTGCTGCTATTAACATGAATATCCACGTGTCCCTGTAATATGATGACTTTAACACTTTTGAGAAGTTACCTAAAAGAGAGAGATGTAGCAAAATGAATTTCTATTTTTACTTTTTAAGGAATTTCCACACTGATTTCCATCGTGGTTGCAGTACTTTAAATTCCAAGCAACAATGTCAAAGAGTTTATTTTTCCCCCACATTCTTGTCAGCTTTCTGAATTTTTGATTTTTTTGATGATGGCCATTCCTTATTGGGCAAGATGTTGTCTCAGTGCAGTTTTAAACTGCATTTCTCTAATGCTTTGAGAGGTTGAGCATTTTTATGCATTTATTGGGCAGAGATACTTCTGAGAAATGTCAGTTCACTTTGATTACCCATTTTCTGTTGAGGTTGTTTTATTGGGGGCATTGTAAAATTTTGTGTTGTTTGCCTATTGTACATATTAGCCATCTATCCAAGGAATGGCTGGTAAAAGATTTCCCCAATATATGTAGTTGTGGCTTCATTCTGTTGGTTGTTTTTGCTGTGCAGAAGCTTTTTAATTTGTTATGATTCCATTTGTTGCTCCTTGCATTATTTCTTCTGCCACTGGTGTTTTGTTCAGAAAGTACTTGCTCACCTATGTCTTCAATTGTTTTACCTATTTTATCTTCTCACAGGTTAAATGTTTGTGTTTTGACATTTACACATTTGATATATTTTGATTTTAATTCAGTACTTGGGGAGTTATGGTTCCAGATTCAGTCTTCTATGTATAGATGTCCAATTTACTCAGCACCATTTATTAGGGGTTATCTTTCCGCCAGGGTGTGTTTTTGAGGTATAGCTGAATATACCTCACACTGTTTCTACTTTTCTCTATTTAGTTGCACTGCCCCACATGTCTGGTTGTTTGTTTGTTTGTTTGTCATGACACACATAGTAAAAACAAGAGACAAGAGCTGAGGGCTGGGGATCTAGCTCAGTGGCACAAATGACTGCCTGGCAAGTGCAGAGTCCTGATTTCAATTCCCAGCACACACACACACACAGAAAGAGTTTAGGTCAGGTGGAGGTCCTCTCTTCTGATGGGAAGAGAACTGAACAACAACAGTAGGGGTATTTATCTATAGTTTTGCAAGTTAGTATCGCAAGACACAAGGTTACCTGGTGACTAATGACTGAAATTGTCCAGGCAGGATGTTCTTTTCAAGACTAAGGCAGCTTGACTGCTTCAGGCACTCTGGCCTTGTCTTGCCTCACACACATAGGCCCAATCTTCAGCTCCAGCCAATCCCTACATTTTTGCACCATTACAATATTTTAATCATAGTAGCTTTGTAGATAAAATTCAAATTTAGGACTGTGATGCCTCCTCTCCATGTGTTACGCAGGCTTGGCCTTACTATTCTTATTCTCTTCTGGTTCCATATGAATTCTTAGATTGTGTTCTCTAGAACTGTAAGAAATACTGTTGACATTTTGAGTGGGATTGTGTTAAGTCCTCAAATCAGTCTTCAAAATATATAGCCATTTTGATTATATAATTTCTGATTATACAGAAACAGGGGTATCTTTGCATTTCCTGATGTTGTCCTTGACTTTCCTTTTAAGAGCAATGTAGTATTCATGCTGGAAATCTTTTTCACTTCATACATTCAGATAAACCCTAAGACTTCCATTTCTCCCAGTGCTATTGTGTATGGCATTATTTTCCTAATTTATTTCTCAGTAGTTGATTATTAATGTATATGTGTGTTGCTTTGTATTTCTGTGTGCTGTATCCTGCTGTACACTATTGATTTGTCTACTTATCGGGTTAAATAACCCTTAGTTATCACATGCTGATCAGGCCCTCAATCTCCCAAGGGAGTAGATGGTGAAGGTTTAAATAAATGAGACAATAGAAATGATTTTAGTGCTCCAAAGGGACCAACTCTCTTACAGTTCTGATATTTTCTGAGTTTAGCCAAAGACTTCTCTGGGCAGCTCATATTTATCTGGTTTACAAACAAAAGAGGATACTCAAGAAAATACAGGAATCTGGGCCATACTTTTCTAAGTAATACATTATGTTAATTTAGGAGAACTATGTTATCTCCAGGAAGGCCTTCACAGCAGGAGTGAGATACCTGTAGCTATAGTCTCCTTGTAGCTAATTGGGGTTTGAGCCAGACATCTTTAGCTGGGATCTTATCTTGTCCTTTGAGGTGTCACGTCTTTACAGGCCAATATAGGCCTCAGTGGTGACCAGTGACTCACAGAGACTTACTTACTGTGAGTCCTCTGCTTATCTTCAGACAAGGTGCCTAAGCTTCAGACAACTCGCAAATAAACATGGAAAGGCAATTGGTTAATATTAAATCCAGCTCAGAGCCACTTTGTAGTGGTCGCCAACATTTACTAATTGTAGAAGTCTTTTGGTGGAATATCTTGCAACATGTAAATAGATGATTGTGTCATCTTCTAGGAATTTGTCCCTTCCTATACGTATTCACTTTGTTTCTTTCTCTTACTTGATTGTTCTGGTTAATATTATGAGGGCTATACTGAACAAGAGTGGTCATGTGGAAATCCTTGCCTTGTTCAGGCTTTTTAGAGGGAGTACTTTTGGGTTTAGCCTATTTAATATACCATTGGCACTAAGTTGGTCAAAGTGGCTGCTTTCAGATTGTGACTAGTTTTTTCTATACCTGTCTACTTCATGCTTTTAATCATGAATAGATGTTGGAATTAGTTGAAGGCTTTCTCTATTTCTATTGAGATCATCATGATTTTTATCCTTGCTTCTACTTATGTGATGAATTATCTTAATTGATTTGCGTATATAGAACCAATCTTGAATCCCTGGCATAAAGCCAACTTCATCATGATGTATGATTTTCTTTATTACTTATTGCATTCCGTTTGCTAGGATCTTGTTGAGCATTTTTGTATCTGTGTACTTGAGAGAGAGTAGTCTGTGTTACTCATTTTGTTGGGATTCGTGTCTGGTTGTGGAATCAGGGTAATGCTAGCTCTCGAGAATAATTGTGTGAATATACTTTCCCTGTAGATTTCATTAAAGAGTTTGTGGAATATTGGTAATAATTCTTCTCTGATGCTGTACAACTCAACAGTGAATCCATCAGATTGAATCCATCAGATCTTTTTTGTTGTATTTCCTTACTGCTTCAAATTTATTGCCTGTTATTCAAGACTTTCAAGTCTTTTTTATTCTATTTTTGCAATTCATGTGTATTAGGAATCTTTCCATTTCTTCTGAGTTCTCCTAGCTTTTGGCATATAGTTTTGTGAAGTAGTTGCTAATGATTTCCTGAATTGGGGGGTGTGGATCAAAGGTAATTTCACATTTTAAATATCTACTTCTATGATTTGTGTATTTTCTTTCCTGTTTTGGAAAGACTAGCTAAGGATATGTCAATTTTTTATATTCTTTTAGGGAACCAGCTCACCAGCTCATTGTTTGTACTGTTTTTTAGTCTACATTATTTGGATTTCTGCTCTGATTTTTATAATTTTCTTCCCTATGCAAGCCCTGGGTTTGGATTCTTTTGATTTTGTAGGATTTAGAACCACATTATTAGGCCATTTATTTTTACTAACTCTATTTTTTTTCCCATGTGTGCCTTCATAGCTTTAAACTTATATCTTAAAACTGCTTTGTATTCCACAAAATCTGGTGCGTGGAAATGGTATGATCATTTACTTCTCAGAACAGTGTTATTTTTTCCTTGTTTTCATATGTGTCCTCTTGATCATGCAAGAGTGTGCTCTTTAATTTAAATATGTTTCCATAGTTTCTGTGGTTTCTTTGCTGTTGATTCTTGTTTCATTGCACTGTGATCTGGTAGTATGCATTATAAGATTTTAATTCTTTTTCATTTAATTATGCATGCTTTATTTGCCAGCATGCCCTCTATTTAGGAAAAAGTACCATGGGTGCCCAAATGAATTTGTATTCTGTTGTTGCTGTAGCACGTTGTAGTTATTTATTAAATCCTTATGTTCAAAGATTCATTTCAACTCTGATACTTCTTTGCTAACTTTCTGATTAGTTGATCTATCTCTTTGTGATAGGAAGGTCCTGAGTTCCATCCTCCAGTATAATTGTTTTGAGGTTTATCTGATCATTTATGTCCATTAGTGCCTGTGTATAAATTTGGTATTCCTTGCTTTGGTGTATATATGTTTATACTTGTTACTTTTTCTTGTTGAGTGGTTCTATTAGATAATATGTAATGTTCTCTGTTTCTTTTGATCAGTTTTACCTTAAGTCAACATTGTCTGAAAATAGGAGAGTTATTCCTCTTTTTTCATGGTCCTTTTCATGGAATATTCTTTGCCATCCTTTGATTATCAGTCTATGCATTTCTTTTTGTGTCAGATAGGTTTCTTGTATGCAGTATACCCTTAGATTTTGTTTGTTGATCCTTTGTTCAAGAACAGCATCACTTTATTGGTGAATTGATTCTACAAACATTCACAATTATAATTGATAGATATTGATTTCATCATGCCATTTGATTATTTACCTGTTACAATTCTGTCATCTTTTTATCTCTTTTCTACTCAATTGATATCCTTACCAGATATACCAAGTCTATTATAGCTTTTAACTTTGGTAGCTTTAGCATGTTAAGATGTCCTTCAGAAGTTTTTGTGGTGATGCTTTGGTGGTCATGAAATTAATTAGGTTTTTTTCTTCTTTAACATGGAAATAGGGGCTGGGGATTTAGCTCAGCAGCAAAGCGCCTGCCTGGCAAGTGCAAGGTCGTGAGTTCAGTTCCTGGTACCGGAGAAAAACCAAAAAAAAAAAAAAGGAAATATTTTCCTTTCCCCTCTATTCTGCAAGACCATTGTACCAGTCTGTGCTTAATAGAGAAACTGATTTAATGTAAGATGAACAAATACATAAGAATTTACAATGTGACTTAAAATGGCTAACTGCATTGTCAGGTATGGGAAAGTGCAAAAGATGTGTATATGCTGGAGATCCAAAGGCCCAATGTGAAGGCTGTTATCTAACTGAGTGTCCCATGAGAGTCCTTAACAGGAGGCTGAAAGTTCTGTGCTGAAACCTGAAGAGTCTGTGCTGAAGGATCAAGTGCCTGTGCTGCAGGCCAGGAGACTATGCCCAAGGTGAATGTGAAGACTAGAGCTCATCCAAAGAAAAGAAGGGAGACTTCCTTCTTCCTATCCCTGTTTCTCCATTCAGGTGGCAAGCTTGCTGGTTGCTGTCACTCACACCCAGTAAAGCTTACAAATCTTCAGTCAGTTTCTTTAGTCACATACAGAATTATGCTGATTTAATTTAGTTGGGCATTTCTTAATCAGTTAACTGTCACAATCATTTCATAGGATATATCAGTCTGAGTTGAAAGTTGTTTTCTTCTAGGTTTTGAAACACTTTTTCCAAGCTCATCTTGATTTTAAGATTTGTTTTGAGAAATCTGTTGTGGTACAGACTGGTTCTCCTTCAGGTGTGATTTTTCTGCTTTTCTCTAACAACATTTAAGTTTCTGTCCTTTTGTTGGATTTCTAATATATTGAGTACCATGTGTCATGTGTTGATTTATCTTATCTTAACTATTTTGAGTTCTATATGCCTCACTTATTTATATGTTAGATTCTTCTAATATTCTAGAAAACCTTCAGGTCTTTGTTTTGCAATAAGTTCTTATGTCTTTTGTAACTTTTTTCACTCTTCACTGATTGCAATTTATTTCATATTAGTTACTGAGTTCCTGAGTAATCTAGCAGCTGTTGGATGCCTTTGTATGATTTTTGTTTTTTAAGGTATCTTTCATTACTTGTTCTCTAAACACAGCCCTTTCTTCTAGATCTGACACTTTTTTGTCACACTGGTCCCTTCTTCTGTCCCTGTTTTCAATAGCATTTTTAATCTTCTGGATTTCTGCTTGAAGCATTTTAATAGGCTCTCATACTTTTATATGCTAGTCCTTCATGTTTTATATCTTTGGGTTTGTTCTTTTTTTTAAGTCCAGCACATTTTCATTGTCTTCCTTAGATTTGATCATTTGTTTCATTTGGGTCAGTGTCTGATTACTTTTATCTTCTTTGAAATCAAAGACCACCTTATTCCATAGTTTTATTACCTTCACTGACATGATTTCAAGAATTTTTGACATCTACCTTATGCTTTTCCCCAGATTAAAATCCTCTGGATTAATTCTTGAGGTGTTGGTATTTTTTGGATGCCTTTTAGTCTTGTTTCATCATGTTCTTATTGTTTTGCTTATTTTCTGTAACATGAATTGCAGCAACTTTGATGTATTTTCATGTTCTTTGGGAATTTGTCAATATTCTTTTTGACTCTCAGACAATACAGTTATTGCTTTCCAGAAAAAAAAACAACTAATTAATTGGCATTATTATGTCTGTGTACAGTAGTAGAGACAGGACAACTATGTCATCAATTAAAAAAATAGATGCAGACAAACCTTGAGAACCACCTCCAAACCATGGACAAGGGAGCTTTGATTCAGTAGTGGTATTCAGATAAACCTTAAAAAGATCTGTAGTAAATCAGACCACTAGTTTCAGCTAGATATAGACAGCAGTGTGAAAGCTCAAGAAGACCACTGGACTAAGTGTCATCTTCTTAAGATCAACCCCCCTCTAAAACTTAAATCCAACAAACCTGGCCTTCCAGGTTTGGAATACAGGCCTTGTGATCTTTCTGACCAAAGCTGAGCTTCTCAAGTGATTTCAAGTTATTTCTGTCTTGCTGTCATCTTCTCCAAAACTGACTCCTAAGGATTTCTGTCACCTTGTGTCTACAGTAGAGTATTACTTCATTCCTGGAGTAAAACTGTCCTGGATGTGGATATCTTCCTTATTCAAATCAGTCTTTTGGCTGTCACCTCTGCCTCTCTGTGCTAAGAAGAGCCAAAATGTAAAGCCAAGTAGAATTTGGAATTTTGTCTGACTACTACTGCACACAGGACAAATACACAGCTGTGGTTAAGGGTGGGTTGGGGACTCTCTCCTCTTCTCCAACAGGGCATAGGAATAGGCCCCTGTCAGTACTGGGTGACAAAACATGCTCTCCCTTTCCTGCAGGGTATGTGTGTGGGTGATTTTCTGGGAAAAGGAATATTTAAGCTATGTATCTGCCAAGAGGTAAATAGGAAAATAATATAAAGAAGGCAAGCAACCTTATCCTAACTAAACTCTACAGATAATAAGATTTTAAATGGGCAAAGGACCTTAGTAGGTATGAAGAAAAAGCCAAAATGTGCGTGAAAAATGCTCAATCTCAATAATCATCATGGGAATTCAGTTCAACTGCACAGTGAGATATCCCTTCTCTCCAACGGGTATGCTTTTTATCTTCATTTTTTTCAGTATATATTTTTCATACAAATGGATCACATTCATCATAGCAAATTTGCACCTGAGTATAATTAATCTTTTTTTCTTTTTTAAAATTTACTTTCCTCCCCTCAGTCATTAATCCCCTCTCATTTAGAAAAGCTTTGTTTCCATTTTTTCCTTCCATTCTGCTTTTCCTTTTCCCTTGCTACTTGCTGATCCCTTGTCCCTTTCCCATTTGAAGATTTCCTTCCTACTCAATAGTATCTGTTCTCCATTATGCTCCTTCTTTACACTTTGAGGTTCTCATACAAAAGATATCACGTGATATTCCAATTTATGTGTGCAATCTATGCAATTATAAAAACGATATCAAAAGGCATCAATTTTTCTACACATGACTCAAATTTATCCTTCTTTATCACAGGATGTTCTCTGTTCTCTGTTGTATATAAACACTGCAATTTTTTATCCATTTACCCTTTGACAGGCATATGGACTATTTCCAATCTTTAGCTATTATAAATTGTACTGCTATAAATATATATATATATATACATCTGTGGTATGACTCTTTAAATCTTTCAGGAAGAAACCAAGAAGAAAGGGAACACCTGTGGAACTTCTAGTTTTAATTTTTCTGAGGAATCACCATACTCATTTCCATAGTGGTTGTGCCAGTTTGTACTGCCACCACAATGGAGAAGGGTTCCTGTTCCCCCAAAGCCTCATCAGCATTTGATATGGCTTGAATTCTTTTTTGTTTGTTTGTTTGTTTGTTTGGTGCCAGGAATTGAACTCCGGACCTTGTCCTTGCCAGGCAGGCGCTTGTGCCACTGAGCTACACCCTCAGGCCTTGAATTCTTGAAGGTAGCTATTCTTTATGGAGTAAGATGGAGTCTCAGAGTTATTTTAATTTGCATATTTCAAATGATCGGTGATATTGAGCACTTTTTCACATATTTATTTGGAGTTTGTCTTGGATTGGATCTCTAAATTTGTACATCTGATATTTTTGAGTATTTTATATATTCTAAATGTTAGTCTCTGTTCTGAGGAGTAGCTGATAAACTGTCTCATCACTCTGTTGGTGGTTTATTTTGTTGTGTAAAAGTTTTTTAATGCGATGTCATCCTACTTGATTCCTTGTAAGATTTCCTGTGAAAGTTTGGTTTTGTTCATAACGTGTTTGCTCATTCTTCTAGAGTGAATCTTTGCCTGATTTGCCAGAGTATATCTAGAGAAAATCTTCTCAAATTTTACATATTCTGTTTTCCATCATATTAAGTGCTTGTTTTCATATTTAGATCTTTGATCCATTTTGATTTTAGTTTAGTACATGGTGAGAGAGATATGTGTAAGTTCAGTTTTTGGCACATGGAAAGTCAGATTATCCCAGCTTCATATATTGAAGAGGCTATCTTTCTTCCAGTGAAGGTGTTTGAACTGTTTGTCAAAGATAAGGCAGCTAAGTGTGCTTGGAGTTGTTTCTGCATCTTCCATTGTGTTTCATTGATCTCAAGTCTATGTTTTTAACAGTACCATAATTTTTAAAAATAATGTTACTTTTGTAGGATAACATCAAATCAGGGATTGTGGTGTCACTTGCTTTGCTCTTTTTGCCCCAAATTGTTTTTGGTATTCTAGGTTTCTTCCAGTTCCACATAAATTTTCAGATTGTTATCTCTAATTCTGTGAGGCATGCTATTGGTATTTTGTTTGGGACTGCATTACATATGTATAACAGTTTTGTGAGCATGGCCATTTCCATTACATTTGTTCTGCCTATCCAAGAACAGGAGATGTATTTTTTATTTTATTTGGTATGTTAATTGCTAAGTATTTCATTTTTCTTGATTCTATTGTAAGAGGTGCTGTTTCCCTAATTTTTGCCTCTGGGAATTAGTTATTCATTTACAGGAATGCTATCTATTTTGGGGTATGGACTTCATCTCCTGCTATACTGTCAAATTTGGTTATTAATTCTAAGTGTATTTTGGTGGAGTTTTGTGAGTCATCTATATAGAGTATTATTAGCCTACACTGACTATTTAGCTTCTTCCTTTCTTACCAGTTTTACTTCATTGTCTTGTCTAATTGGTTAGGGTAACGTTTCCAGAACCATATTAAGTAGGAATGTTGATAGTGGGCATCCTTGTCTTGTTTCTTATTTTAGAGTGAAAATTTTCAGGTTTTGATCATTTATTATGAAATTGTCTATTCATTTGTAATAGATGGCTTTACATTCCTGTAAATGAATAACTAATTCCCAGAGGGAAAAATTAGGGAAACAACATCAGACTGGTATAAAGACCTTTTATTCCCATTTTATAGTATATATACATTCCCATTTTATAGTACATATAGTACAGGGTTTTTATAGTACATTCTTGTTGCAGTTTGTCAAGTTATTTTCTGCTTCTATTGAGATGTTCATGTGTTTTTTGTCCTTGGTTCTGTTAATGTGGTTTATTACATTTATTGATTTGTATGTTGAATCTTCCCTGCATCCTTGGGATGAATTCTACCTGGTCATGATGTACAATCTTCTTGATGATTTGCTACATTCTGTTTGCAAGTATCTTACTGAGGATTTTTTGCATCTGTGTTCTTAATGGAGATTGACCTATAGTTCTCCTTTTTGGTTGGATCCTTTTCCGGTTTTGGTATCAGAGTAATGGATGCTTCCAAGAATGACTTTGGGAGCA
>NW_004955558.1:338716-342287 GCF_000276665.1 Chinchilla lanigera
GTGTAAAACTGTCTTAACTATCTTGTGTGTACATATATTTTCTCTTTTTTTCCTTTCCCCTTTCCACCACTGCAGTTTGTATTTTCTTTTGCATTATTTTTTCCAAGTTCAAAATATTTGTTATACATTTCAGATCCTAATTTCTTGAATTTCTCACAGTAATCAGACAATATGATTACACATATGAGTCTGATTTATTTCACTTATGAGTATGGTCTCAAGTTGCATCTATTTACCTATAAAAGTCTCCAATTCATCATTCTTTATGACTGAGTAGTATTTCATTATAAAAATACTACATCTTTTTTATCCACTGCTCTGTTGATGGTAATCTAGGTTGTTTCCAAGATTTAGCTATTTCAAATTGTGCTACTATTACACACATATATCTCTGTGGTATAATGCTTTTAATTCTTCTGGAAAGATATTCAAAGGGGGAATAGCTGGTCTGAATGGGACCTGTAATCCCAGTTTCTTAAGAAAGCTCCACACTGATTTCCACATTGGTTTCACAGGTTTACATTCCCACTAGCAGTGGAGAAGTGTCTCTTTTCCCCCACAGCCCTTCCAGCATTTGTTATGGGCTGATGTTTGATGATTGCCATTCATGCTTGGATGAAATGGAATCTCAGTGTTGTTTTAATTTGCATCTCTTGAATGCCTAATGATAGTAAACATTTTTTTCATGTATTTATTTGTCATTTGTATTTCTTCATCTGAGATGTGTATATTCATCTGATATGCCCACTTGTGGATTGGGTCTTTGAATTTGGAGAGTGTGATTTATTTTAATTCTTTCTATGTTCTTGTCTTAGTTACTTTTCTGTCATTGCTGAGACAAAATACCCACCACCGAAAATTAAGGAAAGAAAGGTTTATTTAGCTCACAGTTTGTTGAGGTTTCAGTCCATAATCAGCTGGCTCCAAAGCAGTGTGGCATGGCACAGGGACATCAGTTCCAGGCAGCAGAAGATAGCAAATGCAGCAAGAGCAAAAGCAGGGGAAGCAAGTCTCTTTTCCCTCCTCATGTTGTATATTGGCTGTCCACCCACACCCACACCGTCTCTGTTCCCTCCTCTTCCACAAGCTAAGGATGTTCACAAAGTAAGGACCCTAGCCCCTTGCTGAATCACTTCAAAGTTTAAAGTTAAGCTTTTAAACTTCCCAAATTGATACACTGACTAGCTTCCTGGAGCAGTAAGGGCATGTCCTTTTCACCCCAGGATGTAGAACTGCTGAGTTACTTAGTTAAGCTTCTAGACTCCTGAAGTTGACACAGTGTATCAACCGTAACACTTCTAGATATGAGTCCTTTGTCTGTGGCATAGCTAACTAAGTTTTTACCCATTCTGTGGGTTTTCCTTTCACTCTGCTGGAGATTTCTTTTGTTGTGCAAAAGCTTTTTAATAAGTTGAGATCCCATTTGTTGATTCTTTGTATTATTTCCTTGCAGTCTGGGTTTTGTTCATTAAATCTCTGCCTACAACTGTGTCTTAGGGAGTTCTGCCTATTTTTTCCTCTAGTAAATATAGTGTTTCTATTTTAATATTTAGAACTTTGTTCCATTTTGACTTTAGTGCCTGGTGATAGACATGGGTCTAGTTTTAGTGTTTGGCATGTGGAGAGCTAGTTTTTCCAGCACTGTTTATTACAGAGACTATCTTTCTTCAGGTGAACATGTTTCTCTCATTTGTCAAAGATAAAGTGGTTGAGTGTGTTTGGGTATGTGTCTAGATCTTCTGTGTCCCATTGATCTTCAAGTCTGTTTTTTTTTTTTTTTTTTTGCTAATATGATGCTGATTTTATCACAGTCATTTTGTAGTGTGATTTCAGGTCTGGGATTGTGATGCCACTGACATGCTTTTGTTGCCCAGAAAAGCTGTTGCTCTTCTAGCTCTTTTCAGTTCAAAATGACTTTTAGGATTGCATTATCTAGATCTGTGAGGTATGTTAATGGTATTTTGATTGGAGTTGCATTAAATCTGTATAGCAGTTTTGGGAGTATGGCCATTTTCACAATCTTGGTTATTCCTATCCAAGAGCATGGGATATCTTTTCCATTTTCTGATAGTTTTCACTGTATAGATCTTTTACATCCTTTGTTAGATTTATTCCTAAGCATTTCATTTTTTGGATGTTCTTCTCAAGGGTGTGCTTTCCCTAAGTTCTCTCTCTCTGTGAGTTTGTTGCTTGTGTACAGGAATTCTATTGACTTTTGATGGTTGACTTTGTATCCTGTTACACTACTGAATATGGATGTTCAATCCACAAGTTTTTGCTGGAGTTTTTGGGGTCTTCTATGTAGAGTATCATGTCATCTGCAAATAATGATAATTTAACTCATTCATTTCCTATCTTTATTCCTTTTATTTTTTCCCCTTGTCGAATTGCTTTGGCTAATATTTCCAAAACTATATGAAATAGGAGTGGTGATAGTGGACATCCTTGTCTTGGTCCTGATTTTAGAGTGAAAATTTTTATGTGGTATTGGCTGTTGGTTTGTCATGGATAGCTTTCAAAAGATTGAGGTAAAAGCCATCTATTCCAATGTTCTGTAGGATTTTTACCATGAATCTGTAATGGACTTTGTCAAATGATTTTTCTGAGTCTATTGAGATGATCATGTGATTTCTGTCTTTGTTTCTGTTCATATGGTGTATTACATTTGTTAATTTGCATATGTTTGACCATCCTTGTATCCCTGGTATGAATCCTACTTGACCATGATGTATAATATTTTTGAATGCATAAAAAAGATGTGATTTTTTTATATAATGGAATATTACTCAGCTATAAAAAAAATAAGCTCAAAGCTTTTATAGGTTAATGGATGCAGCTAGAGACCATAATCATAAGTGAAATAAATCAGACCCAAATGTGTAAATACCATATTGTCTCACTAGTGTAAGAACCTGAAAGAGTAAATATAATCTGAAAGGTACAACAGGTATTGAGAAAGGGAAAGAAACTGCTCAAAAGGATAGAATAACTGGGATGAAGGGAAAAGAGAAAAGAAATAAAGAAGGGAAAAATATGTATATGTGTATAAACAAAATAGCTAAGACAACTGTGGTACTAATTTCTATGGCATTATTTAAAGGAATAGTTATGTTTAATTGTTTGAGCAATCTTACATGACTATGTTTGTTTAACTGTATAACCAATTTGAAGATAACAATATGTAATATGGCAACCATTGTTAATTTATCTCCTTGTCTGAAATTCCATATTGCTCTTATTGTTTTTGTGTTGTTTTGTTCATATCTCTTTGTTTGTTAATATGTCTTCATTCTTTTATCTTTAAAATAAAAAAGAATTGTTGTCTGTATTGTCTTTCACTATAATATGCTGTGGAAGGGTTGGAAAGATAACTTAGTGGAAATGAATCTCTTCAGGTGTTCTTTCAAATGGAAGAAAAATAGTTTTGAGAGGTACATGTAGCTGGGTTGTGGTGTGTTTTCTGTTAGGGTTAAAAATACTTCACTCCATACTGATATCTTCAAAGTGGTTTCTCATGAAAACAGATAGAGACATCCAATATTAATCAATCAAGAACTCATTAACAGTTTCT
>NW_004955558.1:343157-344804 GCF_000276665.1 Chinchilla lanigera
GCTGTTAGATTGCTTTTTCATGGTCCCTTGCTATTTTTAGGAAGTCTTTCATTAAATAATCACTAACCACAAACCTGTCTCCTAGATCTGATATTCCATCTTCACAGTGGTTGATTATGGTGTGTATAGTTTCAAAAGATTTTTGATCCCCTGGACATTTGTTTGAATCTGCTTTATGGAGTCCAGTTCTTTTCTATGTTGGGCATTTATGGTTTATATCACTCTCCTAAGCTCCTCAATTTTTAAAATCTGTGTCTATGCTAGAACAAGTAACTTGTCCTTCTTTATGGTTATCATCTCTTTAGTTATCTGTGTAATTATTTCAGATTTTTTTTCCAGAGACTCATTCACCTACTTTGTTACTTCTACTGCTACCATTTCAGAAAATTCATCTGGGTGACATTTGATTTCTAGCCATCTCAATATCCCCTGGATTTTCCCAGTAAAACCTAGATGTTGGTGGTTGCATTTTTTCCTGTTATCTCATCATCTACATTTTGAATTTGCTTTTTCATTGATGTTTGTAAATTACTTGTGGCAGGTAGATTTATTAGTAGTATTTAGGCATTTGTAGGAAAGGGCTATTTTTAAAAATATCTTCTAGGTGCACCTGGCTTTTTAATCTATTCCAGGATCCTTCTTATTCATTTTATTAGTGATGAGAAGCTGCTGGGTTTTGGGGCCAGAACCATAAGAGACAGACATACAGTTATGGGACACAATCCAACATAAATTGGAACTTGTACACAAAGCTATTACCTTGATGGAGTAGTTTTACCCTATGGTGGGGAAATTCAAGGGAATAGTAGATAAGGAGTGATAAATGGAGATAAATAGTAGAAGCAAGGCTAAAGGACAAAGGGTGATCACACATGCTTTGGGAAACTACAGAAGAGTGCAGAAGAGAAAGAATGAAGTCATAAGCAAAGGATTATCTAAGCTAACCAGGGAGATTACTGCAGATGTTCACTCATTTATCTCATGAGAGATAATTGAAGAAATGTAGAAAAAATGAATAGATTAGCACAAAAAAGTTTCAGAATGGACAACCTTCATCATTATCGGAGGAGAAATGTAGAATGAGTTCTAGCTCCCAGAATTCATTATACATTACTTTCGCAATTTATGTATAAGTATGCAATCGTTAAATGTAACTAGGGTGTGCAGGTATTTGGTCTCTCTGCACTCAGAAAAACATGTAACCAATCCAAATTGAATTTGGTGTACTGGAACAACAAGACTGGAAGTTTCCTATCACTTTAAGATTCTATGGGATTCTTCAGAATGAAAAAATTATGATGCAATTAGTAAATATATCTATAAAATTTTAACACCTTATATAATGTCCTTAAGGAAAAATCAAGGGAGAAATAAACTTACACTTTCCAGTTGTCTTGTTTTCTTTCAATTCTATAATAACTAAAAATCATACACTTTAAAATGTACTGCAACTCTATTTTTCAAGCATTATTGTAGTGTAATGGAAGAACAAAATTATACTTAACATACGGAATGGGATTTTGAAATACACATATATTAACAAATAATTCCCACAACTGAAGAAATCATATCATCTATTGTATATATCTTTTGTGTGTGTGTAATGCAAAGACCTAAGTTGAATGCTTTTAGAATTTATATATATAT
>NW_004955558.1:345016-358995 GCF_000276665.1 Chinchilla lanigera
TGTGTATTATCATGTGCACTAATGGTCATAGTGTATATGGAACTCCAGAACTCACTCGTGGTATAACAGAATGTTTGCCCCCTGCAATGAACCTATTCCTACATTCCCAGCAATGTGACTTTCACTCACCATACTTCTGCTCTCTGCTTTCATAATTGCACACCCCAATACTGTTTTCATTATTGTAGCTTTGTTATGTACCTTGAAATTAGAAGTGTGATGACTCTAGCTTTGTTCTTCTTCTTCAAGACTTCTATAGCTATCTGAGTGTTTTGGGGGTTTATATGAATTTTAGGACTGCTTTGACTTTTACTGGAATCAAACACTGTGGAGTTTGAGAGACAAATTGGACTCAATCCCTGTACTCTTTGGTTAATATGGAACTTGGTAATAATATTGATTTTCCTGACTCAGGAATATGAGATAGTCCCCCATTCATATATGACTCATTCAATTTATTTCAGCAAAGTGTGATAAATTCTTGTATGTGGATCTTCCGCTCCCTTTGATAATTTAGTCCTAATTATTTTATTGTACTTAAAACTGTTTCAAATTATATTAATATCTTGGTTTCTGTTTCAAACTTTTGTAGTGAGAGCATTGAAAGTCTTATAGTTTATGATGACTTTGTATCTTTCAATTTTACTTCATTCAAATTGTTTTAAATTTTTTTGCTGATTTCTATGTGAAATACACACAGATGCAACTGTGTGTGTGTGTGTGTGTGTGTGTGAAAATGATGTAGTCTGGAAAGGCACATGTGTTAGTGATTAATTTCCAGTTTGAATCATTTGAAATGTTTTCTTCTGTAACTTCTCTTTAAGTATTCCTGGTACTACCATAAACAAAAATAGCGATAGACACTGCTTGTAAAGTTCCTGATATAGAAGGAATGCTCAAGTTTTCAGGGTATTGTGAGGGCTGTGGACTTGTCACGTGTAGAATTTATGATACGGAAGTTCATTATTTGAATTCGCAGTTGGTTAAAAGTTGTACTCATGACAGAGTTTTGAATTTCATTATGGGATATGTCCTGGGTAGTGAAGAAATAACCTTTTTCAAAGTGAGTCCTGGTCTGTCACTGAGGTACTTGGAAGGGATCCCCAGGGCCATGGAATATGCTGCCTGGTCGGTGTATCTTTGCTTGTTGGCAAGTTGCCTCCTGGATGTTCTAACGTTCCGATTTACGGTTATGGCTTTAGCACACATCCTACTTATTCCACCCACTGAAAGAACTGCTGAGCACATTCTCCTCCCAGTGTGAACTGTGTGAGGGGTTCAGGGCTGAGGTCAACCATCCAGTTATGGGATGAAACCCTGCTAAAGCTGTAGCACCAAGGCTTCAGTCAGTTTCATGTTTGCAAGGACTGCAGAAATTCTGGGAAGGAAATGTCTCTGTGGCTCTGCAGGGAAAGACAACCAGAAGCTCCCCTTGTGATACTTTTATTCATACTGTCCCATTAGCTTTTTAGTTGCCTGAGTCAAACCAGGAAACTTCCCCTGTTATAAATCAGAACAATGAACCTTTCAATTAGTGCCTTGATCCTTTCCAATGAATCGCTAAATTGTTATCATAAAGATAATTTTGAGAATGCCTAAACTTGCAGCAGGTGGTGACAGCAGTAAAGTTTGCCTTATCTGAACTGTGCTCTGTGTGACTTTTCAGTGGCGTAAAAGCTACCAAGGGAGCGAAGAAGAGTGGACTGAAATGGGATTATGCATTACCGTTTGCAAAAAGAAAGATTATATTTTGGCTCTGACACTTTAAATTTCTTCACTCATTATACAATAAGCAAGAAATTCCTACGAAAATTCACTAAAGTAAATACAGCCAAGATTGTTGAACCATGTAAGGCAGACAGTTGAGAGGGACAGTTTACCTAGGAGTTAAAACAATAGCATACTCTGCCCGTTAGAAGCACTGTGTTGAACCTCAGTTTTAGGAACTCAGTTTTTCCTCAGGGTGTTTTCCTGTTTAGAATTTCAATATGTATTGGCATAATGCTGGTAAATTATTTTTCTAAAAACTTTCCTCTTTAGTATTCCCTGATAGATGTACATTTTTCGCACACTATTAGTCACTCGCAATTCCTTCCTCTCATTCCTTCCATATGTTGAATGTTTAAACAGTAGTGCACTGTATGACCTTTAATAGAATGAATGATTCGGTGTGTCAGAAAATATCTCAGAGAAGCACACAATCTAGTCAACTCCTGTGCCATTTTGCCAATTACCAGAGCTGAATTTCCATAATTGCTCTTTCCTCCGTACTTCAAACGTTATGAAATCATAAGAGCCTCCTCTGTACATTTCGGTAGTCTCTTTGGAGGTAATTACAAGAAAGTCGTAATTGCCTTTGTAATTAGGAACTCTGGAAGAAAGTTTTTCAAAAGAGTCCTTGGTTCCCCAGGCCTCCGCTGTCATTGCCGATACAGGTAAGATGACAATTATAATTGTGAGGAGAGCAGAGGTCACAGATTCACAAACCCTTATATCAGGGTGTAGACACCTCCCTTGCCTGCAGTACCAGCTGTCATATCTTCATCCTGAGCTTACAATTCTGTAAAGGGAGGATTTCAGGTGAGTACTTTGTATTTCAATCAGAGGGAAGAGTCAGTAAGGATAGAAATTTGGAATAAGAACTTATGTCTGGAGAGGGCTTCTGAGATAGAAACATATCTATGAGGATGTGGGGAATAAAGGGAAATGTTCCTTAACTATGAGCTGTGCCACTAATGACACATGAGAGTCCCACTTCTATGCCAATTCCTGATAGGTTCTAATGAACTGAATGAATTCCTTGCTGAAGGTGAGTGTAGTGAATAATTATAATTACAATAAAATGAGGCTTTATGTGTCTAAAGATCTAGGAGTCAAATGCAGCTGTTGTTCCCACAGCCATACATGAATGAAACGGCAATTAACAAGATTATTACTGCTAATCATGTCTTTGTGCTTATGAGAAAGAGTGAAATAGGGTTTTAAGTGCTACCTACTTCTGAGCTGAATCTATGTATCTGTAATAAAAATGAATTTTAAAAATCTAACTCTGTTGTATATGTTGCAATTGGCAGAAAGAGTAATTGTCATCTATAAAGAGACCTGTGCCTGGATGATCACGGTGAGCGTGCTTTCCTACATGAATTTAGAAAAGGTAAATTGCAGGAAAAGGAAAATTGTATTATCATGTGTTGCAAAAAACAGATGTTAAGATGAAGTAAACTTTATATTGCTTTTTGTGGTTTAAAAATATTCTTGGTCCATTTGGCTGAACTGAATGATGTGGTTCGGTAGCAGAGCATTTGCCTAGTGTATGTGATGCTCTGGATTTGGTTCTCAGCAGTGCAAAAAGATAAAATGTCTGAATTCTACAGGTTTTTTGAAATCAGAGTTACCAAGTCTAGGACCACACCCATGGTACACAGGGATAAAGCAATCAGCTATATAATCATCTTCAGTGTAACACATTTTAGATATTGATTTTATTTTAAAAATAAGACTCATGAGATCTACTCACTTA
Source organism: Chinchilla lanigera (assembly GCF_000276665.1). NCBI lineage: Eukaryota > Metazoa > Chordata > Mammalia > Rodentia > Chinchillidae > Chinchilla > Chinchilla lanigera. Next base: position 348,537 of record NW_004955558.1, read on the forward strand.
AAAATGTTTACATGCCCAAAAAATATTGTTGCCTATATATACAGTGTCATAGAGATCTCTAGAAGCTTTTCTTCTTACTGCAACATTGTGGTTGTTATTTAGCAACTTCCATTCCCTCTCATCTAGTCCCCTGTCACTAACATTTCACTCTTAGTTTCTATGACACAGAGTGCTTTAGGTTTTATATACGATTAAGATCATGAACTATTTCTTTATCGTTGCCTGATTTTGCACAATATGATATTCTTAAACTGCATTCACATTGTCAACTATTACAGAATTTCCTTCTTTTCATTTATTTTCCTGCTTGTAAATAGGCTGAATAATATTTGTTTCAGTGTGGACACAAGTTTTCTTTAGCTATTTATCCTTTTAGGGAAGTAGGACTCTTCATTTTGGGTATTTACTCTATTGCTGCAATTAACACGAGAGTTGTAATAACTAAGAGATTCTGATTTCAAATGCTTTTTTTGCAAATACCTAGAAATGCAATTGCTGGACAGATGGCATGACTCCCTTCTCTTTGAATTATTCACACTGTTTTCTATCCAAGTCTATGCTGTCACTCCCACTGACTGTACAGAGTTCCAGTTTCTCCAAATTATGGCCACCCTGGTTTTTGTTGTTGTTGTTATTTCTAACACCTACTGTGAGTCATGTGATTCTCACACCACAGTGTGGTTTGGTTTTGTATTTCCCAAATTACTACTAATATTGAGTATGGTTGTGTGTACTTGGGGGTCATTTTTATTTTCTGTTTTAAGAAATGTCTGTCCAAGCTTTGTCGCCCACATATTTATTGGAACATTAATTTCATTTTGGTTAATCACTTTTTTCAGTTGAGTTGTAGTTCATTATCCTATGATTTCCACGTCTACAATGCTCAAGATTTTAGTATTTCCATATCCAATGTATGTATTTTCCTTGTATTTTAGTATAACTCACCGATCCTTCTTCCTTGATGATAGCTTCCCTGAATTCACATAGGAAAAAATTAATGAGTGAATGGTCAGTAATTGGTAACAATTCACATTGTATCAAGCATTATTTAAGTGCTTATTAATATTTCATTCATAGTATCCTTAAAACACAGTAATAGTGCACTTATTTTCCTAGAGTATTAGAAGCCATTAGAATTTTCTTCTTGTAATGAAACTTTCTATTACCAAAGTAATAGACAAATATTAACAAATGAAACTTTCTCTTCCCAAAAATATTTGTGTATGTCTTGTATGGAATAAATATCGCTTCCTTAGGGCTGTTTGTTTTATGACTAAACTGTGAGTACAGCTTTCCAATCAGCCTCTGCAGATTCAAGTCCTCATTCTTCCATTAAATAGGGTGCAAACTTAGAGGTATCTTTTAACCTTTTCAAACCTAAATTACTCTGTTTCACAAGATTTTTGCCTAGGTACATAAAATACCATTGTGAAAATTAAGGAAAATATAGCATGTGGAGAATTTTCACAGTGAGTCATATTGTAAGTGCTACTTAAAGTTTATACAGTCAACTTTAGGTAGTGTCCTGACAAAAATATTGAGTTTCTATTTCTCTTAACATGAGCACTGTGGATTTCTCTTGATATGATCAGTGTAGCTGATAGCTCAAGTTTCCATGGGATCCTCAGGCCTAAATATGAATATCAGTCAGTGGGAATCAGCAGAATGGCCTCCCAGATCTTGCAACCGGAATGGTCTACATATCTCAGAATGTGGATGGAAAAATGAGAAATTTCTATCATTGCTACCATTTTGTCTGACTTTTCCATAATTAAGTGCCAAAAAATTCCACTGCATTGATTCTCAGACTTCAGTAGTAGTCTATATTTAACCACTCTATTTTATTAAAGTTTCTCCAAGGCACACCACTGTAGTCTACACCAAGACAGGGAGTTATAGACTGATGGATTTCTTCAAGGATTTTGGATTATAATTTTGCACTGGAATCTCCTGTGTCTTGAGGTATGTGTGTCACTATCATGAGTCCCAGGAACTTCACATATGTAGTTGTCCCAATGGACAACTACATATAGTGGATTGGTCATTTTAATCGAGTGAGCTCTTACTTGTAAACTTGATTGTTCTATGTATATGATTGCCAAAGAGAAGCAAAACCAAAACAAAATCAACTAAGTTTTCAGGCAATATACTTCTGGAATCCATGACAAATATCAAAGAGTCCATAGGCACAACATTGTTGTTATTCTGGGATGTCTCTCTTTGGATATCAGCATGTGTCACAGTGGTTCTGTGAGCTTCATCCTGTACAGAAAGGTACACACATTCTAATGCCAGCAGTTCTCCCATCTATATTTTCTCAATTTATGTAATAACATTTATGTGCAAAGAATGAATGTGGTAACAGAATTTGTTTGTGCACTGCTCAGTGGAGTTTTACAAATGGAACACAAGACTGCACATAATGATAGATCAAGAAACAGAATATTGTCATTAGCCTGAATCTCCTTTTGGTCTCATCCAGGTCACTACCATAAGGTTGTAGTTCAGTTGGACAACTATGCTGTAGTTAACTACATAGACATAGGGTTATAGTTACAGTATTGTAACATTGTATATATTAGATCACTAATACCTGTTTGACATTTCATACTAATATATTTAGTGAGTTCTTTCAAATTTATCATTTGCATTCATTGAGAGTGTTGGAACACTTTCCTTCATTATTGAATATTACTGGTAGCATTGAGTGCCACCGCTTCGTAGGACTTCCTTGCTTAAATATGGAATAAGCAATCTAGTAATTTTTGTAATGCTAATGGTAATGGAGCTGGATTTGTGTTTATGGCTCTTGAGAGTAATAAATAATATTAGCTTATGCAGGTATATCTAGCTTGTCCATTGGTGACCCATGTTTCAAATTCTGTTGAGAAAAATAAAAAAAAAATGAAATTATTGCAACATAAAATTTATCTTACAAGTTTATACAGATACTAGTAAATAGTTTTCTAAAATATTTATCTCCATTGCAACACCCCCACAAATATACATGTTCTTTGTTTATCCATTTTTTCATTTATCTTCACACTTCTGTCATATTTATCTCAGTTTTTTATATGATGTATTGTTGTCACTTGATTCTTCTGTCATATTTATTTCAGTTTTTGCATGATGTGTTATGCTACTTGGTAGTAGTTTTACTGGAATTTTCCTGATTACTAATGTCATCAATAACATTGGAGTTTCTATTACCAACTAAATAATATGACTTTTGAAATTTGTTTAAACAGTATCTCATTTTATTCTCTTACCTAACCTACTAGTATCCTTAACAATCAAGACATGTATATATCTCCATGTCTCACTTTTTCATCTCTGTCTTTGCCTCCCTCATCCTGTCTCTTTTTTCTGTCTCATTGCATGCAATTATGAGTCTTTGTTTGACAGTAGTTCTTAATTTTAATATAATATGCAATTTCATCCATAAAATTAGGGTTTTTCTAGGAAATGTGTTTTTCTTGGAGTAAATGAGTAATTTTTCATAAAATATTTGATATTCATCTTATATATTTATATTTGAAATCTATTCAAAAGTGATCTGTTGTATGGTGTGTATAAAAGTTGTTTTCTCCTTTTGCACTATAACTTAAGATAAATTTCAAGATTTACTGAAAATGTTGAATTTTGCTTTCCTTCCATATGCTGTCACTTATCCTTTCTCTCTCTATTTAACACCACATTATCTGTAGTGACGATTTTCCCCTGAAAGGTGCTGAAAATTCTCTTCAACTCCACTAGCTTTTTTGAGATATTCACAACACCATAGGTGCACATTTCCAAAATTATTTTGTTGTCTGTTCTTTACAATGAGCTATGCTACTCAGAGGAATGACTGTTATAGCAATTTAAGTGACATTTTAAAAGAAAATGGCAAAATAACTTCCAAAGATTTGGCAGTAGGAATAATCTTCTTGTCTCAGACTATCATTGGTGTCATGGGAAATTTCTTTCTTCTTTGCCATTATATTTTTGTTTTCCATCCTGGAAGGAGATTAATGTCTACAGATGTGATTCTGAAGCACATTTTCATAGCCAACTCATTAGTTCTTCTTTCTAGAGGAGTTCCTCAAACAATGGGAGCCTTTGGAATGAAGCATTTCTTCAATGATATTGTCTGTAAATGTGTCTCGTATTTAGAAAGAGTAGGCAGGGGTGTGTCAATTTGTACCATCTGCCTCTTGAGTGTCTTCCAAAACATCATCATTAGCCCCATGAAATCTTGTTGGAAAGACATTAAAGGTAAAGCTCAAGACTATATGTGCTTCTCCGTTGGCCTGTGCTGGATCTTAAACATGGTGGTCATTTTAATTATTCCTCTGTATTCATTGTATTTGTCTGCAGAAGGTTATGACAGACACATGACAAAGAAAATATACATAGGATACTGTTGTGTTGCTGACCATAGATTACTCATGGGCTCAATCTATATAGCATTAGTAGTTTTTCCTGAAGTTTGTTTTTCTCTGCTTATAGTCTGGGCCAGTGGTTCTACGATTTTCACACTTTACAGACACAAGCAAAGGGTCCAACACATTCATATCACTAATGTTTCCTTAAGATCTCCTGAGTCCAGAGCCACACAAAGCATCCTTTTTCTGGTGATCACCTTCATATGTTTTTACACTCTGTCTTCTATCTTTCGAATTTCTACAACTGTGGTTAATGATCGCAATTCATTGTTGGTGAGCACTGGAGATGTAATTGCTATGTGTTTTCCAACTATCAGCCCCTTTCTTATTATGGGCCAACATTCTTCTATATTAATACGCTGTTTTTCCTGCAGAAGAAACACACAACCTCTCTAATCTTTTCAGAAATATGCTAAGTGTATGTTGCTTACTCTTCACTTCATTTTATGAGCTAATGTAGAGAGGCCATGTATCTTGTCTAGATCAGCAAATGGTTTTTTAACTCACTGAGGGTGGAATGCCATGAGAATACTAGATGTTACTGAAGCAAGTTGGGTCCCTTATGGTGCATCCTCTTTTGTCCACATCCATCTGAATGAAGTGTTGCTTCAAGCTATCTAAATGGACTTAGTCCCTTGTGTGGATCAGTTGAAATATTTCTTGCTCAGGGAAACTTTTGGCACATGTGAACACAATGTAGAATTAAGCAGAAGACACTTCAAAACAACAGAGCTCTATGGCTTTCCTGTGTTGCAAGAACTGTTGCATGCTCTAGTTTTGCCAATTGCTTTTTTTAATGATTGTTTAACACTAACAAAAGTCCTTAGATGATAGAGATAATTTCAAAGTTAGGTCAGAAAAAAGACGTTTCCTGTTTAAGTAGCAAGAAGACTCCATCCAAGGAATAACAATACCAAAGGCTTCAAGAATTTTGGCATTCTTGAGCGATGGATTGGCTCTTTGAAGATTTTTTTATAGAAAGTAAAACAAGCATCTATGAAAAGGTTCCTACTCTACATATTTCTAAAGCAGTGATACTCTCCAACTACTCAGAATGCTTTAAAATTCTACAGATGCACTAGCTGCAGCAAAGGAAGTCCTGAGAGTGAAGAAGAAATCCTTGAAAAGTTAAGTGATGACTTGGATCATTTACCTGCTGCCATAAATGACTGTGTCGTGTACCATGGAGTTTGTGTCCTAATGTTCTAGGTAACTCACTGCTTTTAAAACAGCTTGTTCGTAACTTAATGTGAAATGGAATTTGCAATCTGCCTTCTCCCATTTACCATGCTCCAGATATCATGTCCTCCATGATTAATTAATTCAACATCAGACTTCATTCCTTAGACAAGTGATGGTGTCCAAGTTCTGGGTGTTCTAAAGAATGCAGAAAGAGTATGTGTGTTTATGTGGGTCACCGTGGCCCAAAGTTGGAGGCTTCAAAGTTCAAGAATAAGCATGTCATCCACACTGAAAAAAAATAGATGACCAAGCATGCTGAAATTAGGAGACCACCAAGGGAAAAATGTGGGAATGGAACTTTCCAATCCCATTGGAGAATGTCCCTACATAAGACATACTAAGAGCAGAAAAGTTGTGTGTTTCCCTGCTTTCAAGTCCGATGAATTGATTTCACATGCTACACAGAACATGGTTTAACTCATCTCATGGTTGATGAGATTAAGATCATGCAACTATATTTGTTCAGTTCATTTGAGTGTCACCTGTTCTTCACAAGGGGAGGAGATACAATGGCAAGAGGAAGAGACCACAGGTGAGAGAGAAGGTAATAGAGCAGAAATGGTCTGCTATTGTTCTCTTATAACAACTTCCTCAGGAGAACTAACCAGGATCCCATAAGGACTACCATGACTATTCTCTAAGCCAGACCACTCCCATAACCTATAACTTCTCACTAGGCTTCTCCCTAGCACATCTTACCATCACCATACTAGTAATCAATCCAACTTTCAATGTTAAAATTCTGCAAGATAAATCACATCTATATCAGTACTGCCTGTTGTTAAATCTATCCAGTCTTGTCACAAAGAAGGCAAGGGCCTTATGTCTTCATTTCTATTGTTGGGATCAAATACCTGAGAGAAATATCTTAAAGAATGAACCATTTCACTTGGCTCATAATAGCTAAATATGGTTAGCTGGCTCCAAAGCAGAAATACCATAGTGGAAATATAGGGCAGAAATATACCAGAAAAATTCTGATGGAGGATAGCTGCTCACGTTATGACAGTCACAAAACAGAGAGGATGAGAAAGCCAGAGAGAAAGAGAAGCCAGAGACAAGTGACCAGGTACAGTCTTATTCCCCAGTAAACTACTTCCTCCAACTGGGGTTCAACTTTTAATAGCTCATTTAGCTTTGAATTTATAAATGGATTCACCCTTGAAGATTTTAGTACCAGCAAGAACCAGTCAGTTCTAGAGCCAGTTTTTAATTCATTCAAGTTGAAGATCAGGATTAATCTTTACCCCTTACAAAATATAGTAAATAACAGAGATGAGCACAAGCATTAGTAACTTATCCGTGGGAAAGGAAGAAACACGTGGAAATTCCCTTTTTAAAAAGCCAAATCACAGTCAGACTTCACACACACTACATCCACTTGAAGCTACAGCTTTCTTGATTAACACAACACAGTGAAACTCCAGAAGACAGGCAGCTTCTGGTCCTACTCAGGAAGTGAAATGAGGGTTTTGCATAAACTGCAAGCAGAAGAACTGACAAATCAAGAAGAGGATGCTCAGCAGTCAGAGCCAGTGGAGATATAGTCCTCTGAACACAGGTTCAGCCCTATTCAGAGCAAAGGAGCTCAATGAGCACTCTACAAAGCACCAAAATCCCACCGGTGGAAGCACAGATTTCCCTTTTCTGTTGATTTTTCAAACTATCTCTCATGACAAATCATGGCCTCGATAAGAATCTGAACTTATATGGAGCTAGTTTATTCAAAGATTTGTGAAAGAGAAAGGACATAAAGTAACTTTTTAAAAGAGAAAAAGTGGGACTATGTAATGTTTTTCTGATAAAATTTGTCCTAACATTATGAAGAATAATTGCCTATTTCATTCAATGTGCAAAATGTTTAATAATTTATAACAATAGCAGAGATTTTGTCATTAATTTCACTCAAAAATTTCCCTTTCATGCTGGAGATATAGTTCAGTGGCATAAGCACCTGTCTGGCAAGCACAAGGTCGTGAGTTCAATCCCCAGTACCGCAAAAAAAAAAAAAAAAAAATTCCCCTTCACTTCCAGAACACTTTTTTCCATGTGTTTTACACATTTTTAAAGCAATGCTGAATATCCTCTTTCATAAGTGTTCTCGTGAAATTGATCAAAAATGATTGTCTCGGGGCTGGGAATTTAGCTCAGCGGCAAAAGTGCCTGCCTGGCAAGCGCAAGGTCGTGAGTTCGGTTCCCGGTACCAGAGAAAAAACAAAAAACAAAAACAAAAAAACAAAAAAATGATTGTCTCTTCAAGCCTAGTGAAATCCATTGGAAAGGTAGACTTACAAAACCTTACAGTGTATCTATATCCACTTTGTGCACTGAATCTGGTGTCATTCCTCTGATCTGTCTTGCCCAAAATCAAAATTGCCATGAAAAATAAACATTTTGAATTGATTCAGGACATTGAGGCAGGCATGACCACAGAACTAAAGATATGGATAAAAGAGCACTTACAGATGGGCCTCAGAAAGTACAAAAGCATTGCATAAATCTGTTTGAAATGGGGAGAGTATTGTTAGTGGGATTAATGAGAATGTATCATTTACCCTAAACATTTTTAAAAATAAGTTACACATCCATTTTACTTTTTGATCATACCTCATACATTTGTACAGTACTTGTCCATTGTAATCACAGGACTATAGGCAGGTGTTGTGATACATGCCTCTAATCTCGGCACTCGAGAGGCTGAGGCAAGAAGATTGCTTTGAGCTCAAGCCAGCCTAAGCTACATATGTGTTCAAGGCCAGCCTGGACTACACAGTTAGACCATGTCTCAAAGCCAAAATAAACAAAAAAAAGAAGGAAAGAAAAAAAGAAAAACAAAGACAATCACAGGAGTTATCATACTTGTTATATATTACTATAGACATTTTTCATACTGACATACTGGCTTCACCAACTTGCAAGTTTGGCTCTCCCAAGAGCTAGCAGATGCTTAGAAATAGAAGACAGCTTCCAAAAATATGATAAACACACATGTTTTCCTATGCAGGGTGTAACTAAGAAAGTTACAAAATAGCAAATATGCAGGAGAAACATATCAGAAAATCTAACGGACAAAAGGAGGACTATAGTTAATAATAGTGCATCATATTCAGGAGTTTTTCTAGATGAGTAGATTATAACTACTCTTACCATGGGGGAGCATGGGTCACTGTTAGATGATGGATATGTTACTCTGTTCCATTCTAGTAATTGTGTACTATATGTAAAATATGTACCTTAATATCATGTTGTAAGCTCCCCACACTCCCCACATTCCCACATGGGCCAGGCTGAACCCAACACATCTTCAAGAACCCCAGTGAACTGCCCCATACCTCCCCCACCAGCACACAAGGCAGGAGGAGCCCCAGACAACTTCTTGGGCCTCAGTGGCCACCCCCGTACCCTCACAGAAGCCGGGCTGTACCCCAGATATCTTCAGGCAGTGCACCTCACCCAACAGCGTGCAAGGCAGACAAACCCCCAAGACCTTCTGGGACCTCAGTGGCCACTCCTGGCACCCCCTCCATCCCCACATGAGCCGGGCAGAACCCCAGACATCTTCAGGAACCCCAGTGAACTGCCTCTGTGCCTCCTACACCAGTGTGCAAGGCAGGCAGAGCACTGGACACCTTTTGGGGCCTTGGTGGCCATACCCTGCACCCCCTGCACCCCTGTAGGAGCTGAGCTGAAACCTGAACAACATCAGTTCTGTGGTGTGACTGCACACTCACACCTTCCCACTGTCATGGGAACCAGGCTGGGTCTTCATCAAAGTCTGAAGCCTCAGTGACCACATCCTGCACCCCTCACCCCTTGTGGAAGACAGACTGAACCCCAACAGCCTGAGGAACATCAGAGATCCTCCCCTGCCCCTTTCCCACTGTCCTGGGAGACAGCTTAGTGTGAGAAAGCTTCAGGAACATCTGCCACTGCACCTTGCCCCCACACACCATTGCAGGAGCCACACTGAGCACTGGCGACCTTTGGATCTTCACCCTGTCACTCTCACACCATTGTGGGAGTGAGGCAGAGCTCCAGGGAACTTCAAAAATGACAAAATGAAGGAGCAAAATGAAATCTCAGACATCTACCCTACCCAGAACAAGTCCAGGAGACATTGACACAGAACAGTTTGAAAGTCATACACCTGAAATTTCTGAAATGATACAAACTGAGGTAAAGAAACAACTCCATTAGACCATGGAAGACATCAGATCAGAAATAATGTCTCAGGTAAAAAAAAAAAAAGAAATGACAACAATAATGAAAGAATTGCTCAGCACATCCATAGAAAACATAGAAAAGAAAATACAGGAGCATAAAAAAATCATGGAAACCTTAAATGAACAATATAGGAAAGAATTAGAATGCATGAAACAGATTCAAACAGATATCCAGGAAATTAAAAATTTCATCAAAACCTGTCAAAACCACTTGAATGTAGCTGAAGATAGATTTTTGGAAGGATCTCTTAAAAATAACAAGGGAAGGGGCCAGGGATATAGCCCAACAGTGTAAGTGCTTGCCTGGCAAGCCTGAGGTCATGAGTTTGATTCCTGGTCCCCCCACCCCCAAAAAAGGAACCAGGCAATAACATTTCAACTGCAAGATGAAGCAAAGAAAAACAATGTGAGATTAATAGGTGTCAATGAAAGAGTAGGTGTCAAAACAAATGATATAAAAAGACTATTTGCAGAAATAATAGCAGAAAAATTCCCAAGCATGCAAAAAGAATCAGACATACAGTAAGTGAGGCATATAGAACTCCAATTAGTCATAACTAAAATAAA
>NW_004955558.1:364045-368361 GCF_000276665.1 Chinchilla lanigera
CTTGATTTCCCCTTTAAAAGCAATGTAATATTCATGGTGGAAGTCTTTCACTTCATGCATTTGGATAATCCCTAAGAACTTAATTTCTCCTGATGCTACTGTGTATGCCATTGCTTTCATTTCTTTTTTGGTAGTTCATTATTAATGTATATGAATGCTGTTGGTGTGTGTGTGTGCTGGATCCTGCTAAACTGTTGAATTTTGTTACTCATGTATGTAGAAGTCTTTCGGTGCAATATTTTGCAACATGTTAGTAGAGGATTGTGTCATCTTGAAAGAATTTGTCCTTTCTTATAAACATCCATTTTTTCTCTTTCTCTTGTTTGCTTGCTCTGGCTAATGTTTTGAGGATTATACTGAACAAGAGTAGTCATGGTGGAAATCCTTGTCTTCTTCCTCCTTTTAGAGGGAGAACTTTTTTACCCTACTTAATATACTGTTTGCACTAAGTTGGTCATAAATGGCTGTTCTCAGATTTTGAGTAGGTTTTTCTATACCTATTTAATACTTCATGCTTTTAATCATGAATAGATATTGGAATTAGTCAAAGGTTTTCTCTGCTTCTATTGAGATCATCATGTTATTTTTCTCCTTGCCTCTACTTATGTGATGAATTATCTTAATTGATTTACATATGTAGAAACAGTCTTGCATCCCTGGGATACAGCCTACTTCGTCATGGTGTTTGATCTTTCTCATTACTTGTTCCATTCTGTTTGCCAGTATCTTGTAGAGGGTTTTTGCATCTATATTTATTAGAGAGTTTCACCTGTGGTACTCATTTTATTGGGACTCACGTCTGCTTGTGGGATGAGGTTAATGCTAGCTCTTGAGAATAACTTTGTGAGTACTTTTTCCACCCTCTGGATTTCATTAAGAGGTTGTGGAATATTGGTGTTAGCTCTGCCCTGAAGCTGTGGAATTCAGCAATGAATCCATGAGGTCTACACTGTTCTTAGTTGGTTAATATTTCATTGTGGCTTCAAATTCATTTCCTGTTATTCAATACCTTTAAGTCTTCTTGATTTTGTTTTGATAATTCATGCATATTATGGATCTCTCCATTTTTTTCCTGAGTTCTGCAAGGTATTGACATGTACATTTGTGAAGTAGTTGCTAATGATTTCCCGAATTTGGAGGGGGGGTCAAAGGTAATTTCACATTTTAAATATCTACTTGTATTGATTTGGGTTTTTTCTTTCCTGTTTTGGAAAGACTTAGAGTATGTCAATTTTTATATGCTTTGAAGGAATAAGCTCCCCAGTTCATTATTTGTATTTATTTTAATCTCCATTATGTGGAGTTCTGCTCCAGATTTTATAATTTCCTTCACTAGACAAGCTATGGGCTTAGATTCTTTTGACTTTCTAGTATTTAAAGCTGCATCATTAGGCCCTTTATTTTGACTCACTCCATTTTTTTCCATGTGGGCCTTCAGAGCTATAAACTTATACCTTGAGACTGCTTTGTGTTCCACAAAATTCAGTGTGTTGAAATGGTATGATCACTCAATTCTAGGAACTATCTTATGTTTTCCTTGCTTTATTCTGTAACCTATTGATTGTGCAAGAGCATGCTCTTTAATTCACATATGTTTGCATAGTTTCTGTGGTGTCTTTGATGTTGATTTCTAGTTTCTTGCACTGTGATCTGATAGTATGCATTATAAGTTTTTAATTCTTTTTCACTTACTTAAATGTGTCCTCTATTTAGGAAAAAGTCAAATATGCTGCCAAAATGAATGTGTCTTCTCTTGTTGTGTGCAATATTCTTTCATTAGTTATTAAATCATTTTGTTGAAAGATTTGGTTCAACTCTGAAGCTTCTTTGCTAACTTTCTGATTAGTTGACCTATTTTTGATAGTAAGGTACTGAGTTCTGTCCCCCAGGATAATTGTTTTGAGGTTTATCTAATCATTTATGTCATTTGTGCCTGTTTATGAATCTGGTTGTTCCATGCTTTGGTGCATATGTATTTATACTTGTTATCTGTTCCTGCTGAGTAGTTCTGTTAGCTAATATGTAATGTTCTTTGGTTCTTTTGATCATTTTTAACTTAAAGTCAACATTTCCTGAAAATAGAGACAGCATTTCTGGTTTTCTCATGATCCCATTACAAGGAATATTCCTTTCCATGCTTTGATCATTAGTATATGCATTTCTTTTTGTGTTCAAGAAACACAGTATCACTTTATTGGTGAATTGAGTCCATTAACATTCATAACTATAATTGAAAGTATTGATTTGGTCATGCCATTTTATTTTTTACCTATTATAATTCTGTTGTCTTTTTTATTTCTTTTCTATTTAATTGATGTCCTTACCAGACATACCCATCCTATTACAGCTTTGGACTTGGGTAGCTAAGATATGCTTGAGAATTTCTTGCCTTGTTTCTTGGTTGGTCATGAAGTTCATTAGCTTCCTGTTTTTAATCAAGGGAATAGCTTACGTTTCCTTCTATTTAGAAGAACCATTGTATCAATCTGTGCTTAACACAGAAACATATTTAATGCAAGATAAACAAATATATAAAAAATTACAATGTGACTTACAATGGTTGCCTGCAGAGTGAGGTATGGAAAAGTGCAAAAGATCTGTCTGTCCTGGAGATGCCAAGGATGCACTTGAAGTTCTTTAGCTAACTGGAGGATCCCATGAGCATCCTTATCAGGAGGATGAAAGTTTTGTAAGGAAGGCTGAAGATTCTGTGCTGGGAGGATGAAGAGCCTGTGCAGGAGGCCAGGAAACAATGTCCAAGGTGAAGGTGAGGACCAGAGTTTGTCCATAGAAAAGAAAGGAGCCTTCCTTCTTCCTATCCCTGTTTCTCCATTCAGGCGGCAAGCTTATTGTTTGTTGTCACTCACAACCAGTAGAGCTTGCAATTTTTCAGGCAACTTCTTCAAGGGGCTGGGGATAGAGCTCAGTGGCACAAGTGTATGCCTGGTAAGCACAAGGTCCTGAGTTCAATTCCTGGTACTGAAAAAAAAATCTACAGTCAATTTCTCTAGCCCCACACAGAACTACACTGATCTAATTTATTCGGGCATTTCTTAAACAAGTAAACACAAGCAGTTAACTGTCACAATAATTTTGTAGGATATATCAATCTGGGTTGAAAGTTGTTTTCTTTGGGGGCTTGAAACACTTTTTCCAAGCTCTCATAGACCTTCAAGCTCGGCTTGAGAAATCTGTAGTGGTACAGATTAGTTCTCTTTCACATGTAATTTGCTGCACTTCTCTAACAATAGTTAAGATTCTGTCCCTCTGTTGGATTTTTAATACATTAAGTGCTATGTGATGTGTGTGGTTTTATCATTATCATGACTATTTTGAGTTTTATATGCCTCATTTATTTGTATGTTAGAATCTTTGTATAATCTAGAAAATCTGCTGCTCTTTCGTGATCTGCTGCTCTTTCGTGATAAATCTTGTATGTACACTGTACTATTTTTTCATTTTTCATCAGTTCCTGTTATTTTCCTATTAATAGTTACTGAGTACTCTAGCAGCTGTTGGATCCATTTTTATGATCTTTTGTTTTTTAAGATATCTTTCAGTAATTGTCCTCCAAACAGAGTCCTTTCTTCTACATCTAACACTTTTTTTGTCACATTGACCCTTTCTGTTGCCCATGGTTTCAATAGTACTTATAATCTGGATTTCTGTTGGGAACATTTGAATGGACTGTTTTATATTTTTGGCATTCAGGTTTTTCACCTTCTTTTTTTAATCCATTACATTTTCATTAATGACATCCCTAGACTTGATCATTTGTTTCATTTGGGCCATTGCATTATTACATTTATCTTCTCAGAAATTGTAAACCATCTTATTCAATTGTTTTGTTACCTCCATTGATACTATTTGAAGCATTTCTGCCATGTACCTTATGATTTTCCCCAGCTTAAAATCCTCTGGATCAATTCTTGAGAAGTTGGTAGTTGTTGGAGGTATTTTAGCCTTGTTTTATCATGTTTCTATAGTTTTACTTATTTTGTGTGCTATGAATTGCAGCAACTTTGATGAATTGCCAAGTTCTTTAGCAATGTGCCAGTATTCTCTGTGACCCTCAGATAGCAATCACGTTTTGCTATCTAGAGATAACCAATTGACAGGCATAATTATGTCACTTTGTCTACAGAAGTAAACAAAGAACAACTATGTCATCAAGTAAAAATTAGATACAAACCCTGAGAATCACCTCTGGCCTGTAGTAAATTAGACCACTAATTTCAGCTAGATATAGGTAGTAAGATGAAAGCTCTAAAAGACCACTGGACTAAGTGTCATCTTCTTCAGATCAACCCCCTCTA
>NW_004955558.1:368868-439543 GCF_000276665.1 Chinchilla lanigera
CAAGCCTCTTTTCCTCGCTTATATTGTAAGCAGGATACCCCCCAGGGAAGGTGTAGCACTCACACCACCAATATCCTCCTCTTGCACAGGATGAGGACGTTTACCTGTAAGTAGGGACCTTGACTCCCCGCTGAGTCCCCTAGTTAAACTTCTAAACTTTTCAAGTTGATACAATGTATCAACCATTACACTACCCCACACAGGGCAATAAGGCATCTAGTGTCTGGGGTCGGGTAGAACCTGGCTCCTCTTCTCCCACAGGGCATAGTAGTGGGCTCCTATCAGTAGTGGGTTACAAATCTCTCTCGCCCTGTCCTGTAGGGCATGCATGTGGATGATTTTCTGGGAAAAAGAATATTTATACTACGTATCTGCTACAAAGTAAATAGAATAAAAAGTATAAAGAAGGAAATCAACCTTAGCAAAACTAGACTCAACAGATAATTGAATTCTAAATGGGTAAAGGACCTTAGTAGAAATGAAGAAAGAGCCAAAATGTACATGATAAATACTCAATCTCAATAATCACGAGGGGAATTCAAGTCAGCTGCACAGTGAGATATCTCTTCTCTCCAATTGGTACTTTTTTTGACTTCATTTTTTTCAGTATATATTTGTTATACAAATTGATCACATTCATCATAGGAAATTTGTACTTGTACATAAAATATTTTATTTTTTCTTATTTTCCATTTATTTTTTCTCCCCTCAACTCTTCTTCCCCTCTCATTTACAAAAGGGTTATTTCCATTTTTTCCTTCCATTCTGTTTTTCCATTTTCCTTTTGCCCTTGCCCCTTGCCGCTGCCTTGTGCCTTCCCAGTTTGAACATTTTCTTCCTAATTAACAACATCTATCCTTCATTATGCTCCTTATTTACAGATTGAGTAACTCGCACAAAAGAACCAATGTAATATTAAATCTTGTGTGTGAAACCTTTTGCACTTATAGTATTGAGTGGCTTCAGTTTTCCTATACATGATTCTGGTTTATCCTTATTTATTGCAGGATAGTCCTTGATTGTATATAAATACTGCAAATTTTTATCTATTTATCTTTTGATAGGTATATGGAATCTTTCCAATTTTTAGCTATTGTAAATTGTATTGCTGTAAAATGGGTATGCATCTATCACTGTGATATGATGCTTTAAAATATTCCAGGAAGATACCAAGAAGGGGAACACCTGGTCTAATGGAACCTCTAGTTTCAGCTTTTCTGAGGAATCACCATACTCATTTCCACAGTGGTTGTACTAGTTTACACTGCCACTACAAAGGAGAAGTGTTCCTTTTCCCTAAAGCCTCACCAGCATTTGATATTGCTTGATTTCTTGAAGGCAGCTATTCTTTCCAGAGTGAGATGGAGTCTCAGAGTTATTTTAATTTGCATATTTCAAATGAGCAGTGATGTTGAGCACTTTTCGTATATTTATTTGGGGTTTGCTTTGGACTGGATCTCTAAACTTGTCGGTCTGATATTTTTGAGTATTTTATATATTCTAAATGTTAGTCCTTGTTCTGAGGAGTAGCTGATAAAATTATCTCATCACTATCTTGGTGGTTTCTTTTGTTCTGCAAGACTCTTAATTTGATGTGATCCTCACTGATGATTCTTTGTAAGTTTTCTGTGAAATTTTACTTTTGTTCATAGCATCTTTGCTCACTCTTCCAGAGTAGATCTTTGCTTGCTCTTGAAGAGTAGACCTAGAGAAAATCTTCTACAATTTTACCTGTTCTCTCTTCAATCAGATTAAGTATTTGGTTTTTATATCTATTCTTTGATCCATTTCCATTTTAGTTTAGGTCATGACGAGAAATATGAGTATAGGTTTAATAGTATAGGTTAATAGGCATGTGGAAAGCCAGATTTCCCAGCACCATTTATTGAAGAGGCTCTATTTCTTCCAGTGAAGGTGTTTGGCCCATTTGTCAAAGACAAGGTAGCTGAACATGCTTTAAGTTGGTTATGCATCCTCCATTCTGTTTCATTGAATTCAGCTCTTTGTTTTAACAGTATGCTTTTTTTTTTAAAGTCATGGTACCTTTGTAGTATAACTTCAAATCCAAGATTGTGATGCCACTTGCTTTGCACTTTTTTTCCAAGATTTTTAAAAAAATTCTAGTCTCTTCTGGTTCCACATAAATTGTCAGATTGTTTTCTCTAATTCTGTGAGGTATGCTATTGGTATTTTGTTTGGGATTGCATTACATATGTATAACAGCTTTGGAATCATGGCCATTTTCACTATATTCATTCTACTTATACAATAACCAGAGATATATTTCCATTTTCTGATATCATGTTCAATCTGTTTTTTCCACAGAATTCTGTTTTTAATGTAAAAGTCTTTTACTTTCTTTAGTAGGTTGATTGCTAAGTATTTCATTTTTCTTGATTATATTGTGAAAGCCGTTGTTTCCCTATTTTCTCCCTCTGGGAATTTGTTATTTGTGTACAGGAATGCTATTTTTTTGTTGTTGTTGTTGTTGTTTTTGTTTTTTAGTTTTTCTCCGGTACCAGGAACCGAACTCACGACCTTGCGCTTGCCAGGCAGGTGCTTTTTGCCGCTGAGCTAAATCCCCAGCCCCAATGCTATTTATTTTTGAGTGTTGACTTTGTATTCCAGTATACTGCCAAATTTGGTTATTAATTCTGAGTCTTTTGATGGAGTTTTGTGGTTGATCTATATCAAGTATCACATCATTAGCATATACTGGTTATTTAGCTTCTTCCTTTCCTACCAATTTTACTTGTATTTCATTGTCTTGACTAATGGACCTGGGTAATGTTTCCAGAAATATAATGGATAATGGATAGGAGTAGTGATAGTGTACATCCTGGTCTTGTTCCTCATTTTAGAGTGAAAGTTTTCAATTTTTGACCATCTAGTATGTTGTTGGCTGTTGGTTTGTCATACATAAATGGCTTTTATCAGACTGAGATAAAGATCTTCTATTCCCATTTTTGTAGGGTTTTATCATAAATAGGTGTTGGACTCTCTCAGGTTATTTTCTATATCTATTGAGATGATCATGTGTTTTTTGTCCTTAGTTCTGTTAATGTGGTGTGTTACATTTATTGATTTGTATGTTGAACCATCCCTGCATCCGTGGGATGAATTCTACCTGGTCATGATGTATATAATCTTCTTGATGATTTGCTGCATTCTGTTTGCAAGTATCTTGTTGAGGATTTTTGCATCTGTGTTCATTAGGGAGACTTACCTTCAGTTCTCTTTTTTGATTGGATCCTTCCTCAGTTTTGGAATTGGTGTAATGCTTGCTTCCAGGAATGATTTTGGGAGCATTTGTTTTCTCTTTCAATTTCTTTTGGTACTGGGAATCAATCTCACACTGACATTAAACTTTAAAACAATTTGAATGAGGTGAAATGCACACACATGCAACTCTGTGTGTGTGTGTGTGAAAGAGAGAAAAACACTTAAAATAATGCAAATTGGAATTTAATTACTAACATTATATCTGTTCCCAGACCACATCTCTCTTTCTCTCTGTCTCTCTCTGTCTCTCTGTCTCTTTGTCTCTCTCACACACACAGAGTTGCATGTGTGTGCATTTCACATTGACATTAAACTTTAAAACAATCTGAATGAGGTAAAACTGAAGGATACAAAGTCATCATAAACTATGCACAGAACCTATATAGCAAGTGTAAGGACCTGAGATTTTCAAAGGAAGAGAAAGATCCACATACAAGAAATTATCACACATTGCCAAAATAAGTTGAAGGAGACATAAATAAATGGGGAAATATCCCATATGCCTAAATCAATAAAATCAATTTCATCACAAGGTATGTATTAACTCAAGTGATCAGGGATTGAATCCCATTACTCTCACAATCTTCCAGTAAAAAACAAAGCAATCCTAAAATTCATATGAAAATACCAAAATATTTAAATAGTTGCAGCAGTCTGGAAGAAGAAGAACAAAGCTAGAGACATCACACTTCTAATTTCAATGTGCATAACAAAGCTACAGCAAAGAAAACAGTATTGTGGAGTGAGATTATGGGAGGAAAGAAAAGGTTGTTGACTGAAAGTCACATTGTCTGAGAAGTAGGACTATGGACAGTGCAGTGGACAAATATTCTGTTATACCATGAATGTTTTTCAGTGCTTTCAATATAAATATCTAAAGCAGAAATCAAGATGTTAATCTCTTTAAAAGAATTTCAAGTAAAATAAAACACATAGGATTAAGTTTTCATGAAGAAATGAGTACTGTGTGAGGAAATAGCTGTGTTGTACTGATATTAACATAACGAAATGTACAAATTGTATTAAAACTTCATGTGGTACCTTACAAATGTGTAAGCCTTTCATGTATCATTTATAATTAAACAAATGACAAATGTCCCTTTCTTTCATCCTCACAGTTCACCTTCTGGTCTCAAATGAAGTGTTATCAAAAAGGATGGTTAATGTTTATATAAAGAAATTATTACACTTATAAATACATTGCCTTAAATCCTATTGAATCTATTCTGCCTTGCTTTGAAAACACTTATTTCCATGTTTTAGGCAATTTCTATTGCAATGTAATCAGTTTTTATTTATTTGAAGATTCACTCGGAACATAACATACCAATATCAGAAGAATCCCCCTCTTACTTCATATCTCAGCCGTTGTCTTTTACTGTATTTCACAGTTTTTCTTCAGTAAGGACCCAGATAATTAAGTTTACCAGATTATCTAGGACAACTTCAGTATCTTAAACTGACCATAAATATTAATAATAACTTCAAAATTGCTTTTACCATGACATGTTACATAGTATCAGGGATAACTGATGGACAGTTCACAAAGCTTTGAACAACTTAGGTTTTTATATTTGTTATCAATTCTATTTCTGAAGAATTACTGTAGAACGTGCTCAGAACAAACAGCATACATGCAAAGATAAATGTGCAGCACCCCAAAGGTTCTGTTCATTTCTCTAGTATTCCAGGTGTTTTTTAATGCTTTGTATCAGTGTTTCCTGTGGTTTTAGGATAAACATTTCAAAGCAGGGAGCTTTCTGCATTGCTTCAGCTGTGCTACCAGTGAGCCCCACTCAGATAAAACAAATCCACCTAAAGAGCCTCACCATATTAAAAGACAAGGTTAGAATGAATCCTAGGCTCCTAACTTTCATTGCTACCTGAGTCTAAGTAGACTCAGAGAAGTTGGTTATCGAACAAGTGAACTCTCTCTAAAGTAACAGTAATACCAGACATTTATACCTTTGCCATTAAACTGGATTCTCTAGAATAAAAAAAGCTTGTGATATAATTATCTCAAATACTGATAAATTATAAACACACTTGGAGTTCCCTGCAGGGTTAGATTCTGAGAAACCAGGATACAGTGCCTAAGAGTCCATGCTTATAGAGTTACAAAATTCCATTATGCGCAGTATCCCTTGTGAGACTCACAGGTTGCTTGGGAGGATGCAGAGAAGACCCACCTCTAAGGAATAGTCTCAAGGAAGTCACAAAGTGCCCAAGTCAGTACTTGAAAGTTCTTTGTCTCAAACCAATGAGTCTCCTCCCACACCTCACACCACCCGCTGACTGCTCGGACCACTCCCATTCAATCCTAGTGGGCGGCCAGCCTCACAGTGGGAGAGCTGTCCCAACATCTGATGCCTTCCTAGATATTCCACCCTCCCTGCTCTCACAGTCAGGCCCTGAAGTAGACATTCTCCTAGGCGGGGCATGTGTATATCCCCTGGAAAGGGAAAAATAAAGAGGAGACCTAAGAGAGCCAGGGCTAAAGACACAAGGATTTACCTTTCAGTGCTTTCCTTTTGTCATTGTTTTCCTTTGATTGACATGGAAAATCAAAAAATAAAAGGCTGCAACCCAATTCCTATCCTGTCTCTAACAAATGGCAGATATCTATTGTTCATAAATACACTGGGTTTTCCCCATCAAGCCAATGAAGGTTTATACTTTCCCTATTATTTGTGTGCATGCACGCGCAAGCTTGTGTGGGCTTGTGTGTATGTATGTGTGTGTGTGTGTGCTCATGTGTGTGTGTGTGTGTGTGTGTGTGTGTGTGTATTTCCTTGAGAATCTCAAATAAAGGCTGACTTGTATGTAACCCTGTAGTGGGCTGATTACTGGTGATCCACTTATAACCCCCAGCTGAACTGAGTAAGTGTGGTGCTGGGTATGGGGGGTCCACCTGGGGATTGTTGCCAGCAGCATAAGAGGCAGAACTGGAGAGAGAGAGGCGAGGCTGTTGGGAGCAGAGGACAGGCTGTTGGGAACTGAGAGAGGCTATCAGGAGCTGGTAGAAGCTGTAAGGAGCTGTTGGTTGTTTTGGAGGAGCTCGTCATGCTGGCTTTCCTGATGAACTTGGCTGTTTTCATCCTCCGAGGAGCTCGGGACCTCGTTGGCACTCAGAATGGCTTTGGTTCACTTTGGGGAGCTCTGGTCCTCACTTTGAGCATCACTTCCTGGCTCCAGAGGGGAAGATGGTGCACTGCCAGTCTCCGGGAGAAGCTTGCTGTGTTGGCTTCCTAGCCATCTTGATCATCAGAGGAGCTTGGGACCTCACTGTTGCTGAGGATGGCTGTGATGCCTTTCGGGGGAGCTCTGGTTCTTCTGAGCATCGCTTCCTAGCTCCGGTGCAGATCCCTCAGCCTGCCAGCCCATCCCTTCATCCTGCTGGCACAGACTTCCTAGATTCCACCACTGACCTTTGGGTCCTCCCAGAGCAGATCCGTGAAACAGGCCTGCATGAGATGTTGTTGTGGGCTCTGGGCCTCCAGTTGGATTCGTGGGAGGCATTGTTATGAGCTCTAGGTATTCAGCTGGACTCATGCAGGACATGTCTGTGGGATCCAGGCCCTCAGCTAGTTTACTTGGTCTGGTGTATGGACAGATTTCCTGAACTCTTTTGTACATCGTTCTTCAGATGACTATTATAAATAATCATATAGAATGTGTCCTGTATATTGTTCCCCTTGTAAAAATAAGCCCAAACCAACACAGACCCTTAGTTGGTTTTTCCATAAACTGTCATGTACTGTGCTCCACTGACAGCATGCTGCTCCACGAGATAGGGTTCCTCTCCCTGAGAGCAGAGCATAGTCTTCTGCATAGGGTGAGGGGTTTTCAGAGGCTGTGCATTGCAATGCAGATGAGCGCCACCACAAAGGCTTAGCTCGAAATCCTCCAGCCCTGAAAGCTGACTTATTATGAACAAATGACATCAGACTCTGTTGTCTTGCAGAGATCTGGTACCCTTTTAATAATATGCCTCAGGACAAACAGAACACTCCAGAATTTTCTCTGGAGCCATCTATGACACATAAGTAGATTGAAAGTTTTGGACAAATGCTTCTTCCTCACTCTGACCCCTGCCCTGCCCTGTCCTGCCCAACCTTATTCTCTAGATGTTGGTGTATATTCTGTTTCTGTCTGGGGCGGCAGGTCCTGAGAATGAAGTGCCTACACATAAAGAGAAAAAACAAGAAAAACAAGAGAGGCAAAATTCTGGGATCAGTGGGCTTCAGCCTCCAGGACTGTCACCTTGATTACCATTTTCAGTAACCTTTAATTGAGAAAGAACAAAGGCCGCAGCAGAGGAACTGGGAGGAATCAACAGGTTTAGCAAGGACAATACAACTTAATTACCACAGGAATGAGACTTGACTTAGTTAGCCATCATGTTATCATTCCTCAGGGCATATCTCAGCAAAGTGTCTAGTGTCCTCCCTTGGCTTTCCACAGGGACACAGGTCCTGCTATCATTTCCTTTCACACTAATGCTTTTGCTAGACTTCCTCCAGAATCAAACAATCATATGGCTTGGCCAGGCCCGAAGTCCCAAATAGGTAATACATTGAAAGATAAAGAATGTCCTTCTTCACGTCTAGAGAAAGGACATTATATCTTTTCTGAGAGTCTGATCACAGATCTTTTATGCTGACATTACTTATTAAGTAAAGTATGAAGAGCAATAGGCAGAGTTTGTGCTTCTTGCAGGATCCAGTGTTATCTTCCTTATGCCTCTGATTTCCTCAAAAATTGATCTTCTCTAGATAGCAGAAAAGCATAAGCTCCAGCCCACAGAGGACGTAGAAATAAAATCTATGCTATATGCGAGCCAAATTGAGTTGAGCCAGGGGCACTGCGTGTCCTCAGAGTAAAGAAACAGTTCTCTATTATCTAAGCGCTCTGTGGCTGTCACTGCTGTCTGCACAGCTGAATCAAAGTTTGCATTGCAGATTAAAGTTCCAGGCCTGTAGCACAGTGATGAAACGGAACACAGAGTTCCTGAGGGTGTGTGGGGGGAGGGATAAAAGTGAGGTGAACCCTGCTGTACCTCCTCCATCCAATGTAGGCCATTCTATCATGCATCCAAAACCAACTCAATCCCTTCACTCTTTGGGGGGGCTCTCCATTTGTTCCACCTCTACTTTCTCATATCAAACATTATTTGGTACAACTCTATTTATTCCCTGTGTAACCTAGACATCAGGTGGGCCTAGGGTCACTCTTAGCTAGACTTCAACCCTACCAATCGACAGCCTTAAAAGTCCACAGATACCCTGTAGCTGTTTGTTCATTCCCAAGGATTTATACTCTGTTCCACAATGTCCTCTATTCACCATTCTCTGTACATTATGCTTTTCCTGTAAGTTAATCACAAAGAAACCACTTTCATATGAAAGACTCATTAAAGAATTTCCCCTTTTTTTTTTTTTTTTTTCAGTACTGGGGATCGAACTCACGACCTTGTGCTTGCCAGGCAGGCGCTTATGCCACTGAGCTATATCCCCAGCCCAAGAATTTCCCTTTTTGTTAAAGACAGCACATGGCTGACAGCAGGAAGTGATACTATCCAGTTCCACAAAGGAACAATCTAATAAGTTCATATTAAGTTTTTTTCTAAGTCCCTCTCCCAGTGAGAGATCACACTTCTGCCTATGCAGTCCCTCACCCTGCTACTTTGCTCTTCCCTATCTCTCCTACATCTTATACTCGCTGTGTGTCTGGTGCTAGAGATTGAACCCAGGGCCTCACACATGCTAGGCAAGTGCTTTGCTGCTGAACTACAACCCCAGCCCTAATATTCTCCATTTTAATGGATCAGTTCTGCTCTCCCTAACCCATTCCCCAATATGTATACTTAAATATGCCCTAATTTGGAGAACTGTGTTTTATCAACACAATCTAACCCCTTAAAAGAGAAGTTAGTTATAAATGGCAATACGGTATGCTTTTGTTTTCTTTGAGATTTTAAAATCACTTTATTAAGGTATGACTGACATAGAAGAAGCTTTAGGCATTTAATGTATACGGCTTGACGGATTTGGAGCTAAGTATACATCTATAAAACTATTATCACAATCAATGACATTAACTCATCTAGTACCTCCAAATACTTATTAGTCCCTTCATTTTTTTTTTTTTTTATAGTTTTGTTGATTTTCTTTCTCCTTCTGTGGCAAAAGCCCTTAAATTAGATCTAGCTTCATTGTAAATTTTAAGTGGTATGCAACATGGTATTGTTAATCCTGTGCCTTTCATTGTACAGAACATCTACAGAACTTACTTATTTTCATGATTGAAACTTGGTATCTTTTGACCAATACCTCCCCATTTCCCTCTCCCTCCAACCCTTGGTAACTGCCAGTGTGCTTTCAGCTTATGTCAATTTTACTATTTTAGATTCCACATATCCAGTAAGAGATACCATACAATATTTATCTTTCTGGACTCTATTTTATTTCACTTTGCATATCATTACAAATGACATCATTTACTTCTTTTTTAAGGCTGGACAATATCCTGCGTATGGATGTGTAATGTTTTCTTTATCCATTCATCTGTGATGAACATTTAGTTTGTTCTCCATCTCTTAGTTGTGGCCATAAACATGGAAGTGCAGGTAGCTCTTCAAGATACTGGGTTCATTTCCTTTGGCTATATACTTAGAGTGGGATTGTTGGATCACACGGTAGCTCTATTTTTAATTGTTTGAGGAACATTCATACTGTTATCCATACTGCTATATCAATTTACATTCTCAGGACTGGTATACAAGGAGTCTCATTTCTCCAACACTTGTTGCCCTGAGATATTATTGCATTGTTTTCAACCATTTCAATCTTTTTACTATCAAGAATTGTGAAAAGCCTACTTGTAAGCTAGCAATTTAGCCTGCTATAATCTCAGAGAGGCTGGGAAGATATGACACTCTTGGTGTCGGTGACAAAGGACTTTGTTATCCATAATACAGAAGCATCTAGTCTTAGGGGAGGATCTAGGAGAAATGTTCCTCTGAATGTTCTGCTTTTCTCTTTGTACAGGATGAAAATCATGCAGTCACTGGCTTAGATGATGACTTTCAAAAACAAAACAACAGCACAGGTTAACAACACAGAAATAGGCATTGTGTGGTCTTCTCATTAGCTCTTTCAGACATTATTTGAAATCTTTTGTTGTGATGAATGTACTGCTCCATTAGCTAGTCATATACATAGGTAAAATGATAGGACCAGGCACAGTATGTTGAAGAGCCCTACAAACATGCGAGCTTTTTATTTTAAACTCCATTAACCTGGAATTCCTGGGGCTGATCATGATGATCGGAAATATCCTTAAAAGGCACATAGTAGCAATAGACACACCTCTGGTCATTTTATGAACATTAAACATAGAAAAAAAATTATTAAATAAACTTAAGTTTACATCAATTTGGGAGCATAGTCATATGGAAAAAAAAGTTCAAGCGATTTTACTGTTTTTGCTTTTGAGACAGTTTCACTACATAGTTTAAGCTGGTCTTGAACTCACAAGATAACCCAGGCCTCAAATTTCTGAAGAACCATCTGCCTCAGCCTCCCAAGTGTTGGAATTATAGGTACAAGCCACCATGCTCAGCTCTTTTAAAGGACTTTAAAACAGTATTTTAAGAAAAGAAAGAAGGGAAAAGAAAGAAATATACATATACAAGATAGCTAAGATAATTATACTAATTTCTATTAGTAGTATTTCTATACTTCTAGTAGTATTGGTAGTATTTCTATACAACTAATTTGTAAAAGAACGGTTGTGCTTACATTGTTTGATCAATTTTGCATACCTATATCTTGTAATCCAAGCAACTACTTTGAAGGCGACAATATGCAATATATTAGCCATTGTTAATTTCTTATTATCTTCTTTTGAAATTCTGTATCATTGTTTTTATTGTTTTTCTCTTTAAAATAAAAAACAAAAACAAAAGCCCACAAACCCCAGTATTTTACCTATACATCCCAAGTTGGAAATCCCTTAAGGGCAAAAGGAATCATACATGTTAAGCAACTGTTCCTAACGCCCGTGGCTGGGAATAGAGCTTAGCGGCACAGCAACTGCTCGGCAAGCGCAAGGTCCTAAATTCCTTTTTTGTTTGTTTGTTTGTTTGTTTTCCGGTACCGGGAATTGAACTCA
This sequence comes from Chinchilla lanigera, assembly GCF_000276665.1. Lineage (NCBI taxonomy): Eukaryota > Metazoa > Chordata > Mammalia > Rodentia > Chinchillidae > Chinchilla > Chinchilla lanigera. The sequence goes on from NW_004955558.1 coordinate 380,326, forward strand.
GGACCTTGTGCTTGCCAGGCAGGCGCTTTTGCCACTGAGCTAAATCCCCAGCCCCAAAGTCCGAAATTCGATTCCCAGTACCAAAAAAAAAAAGGAATCCTGCTGGTCATTTTGAAACTATTATACGTATGTATGACATTTTTATTACATAGTTTATGTAATTAAACACGATTTAGAAATGTAATATCTTAAAATATAACAAATACTATGTAATTATATACATAGGCACATACATACATATCCCAAAATATGGTTAAACAAATAAATGATTATGTTAATGTCATTAAAAACTAAGTTTTTCCTTCCAGGGATAGAAAAAAGAAACAGAGAAACCCAAAATATAAATAAATTAAGGTGCAACACAAAAGACAATAAGAAACAGGGAGACAGATCTTTCGCAAAAGGGAAGGTAATAAAGAGGTGGTGGGGAGATAGAAGCGGAAGGGGACAAAAAAGAATTAAGATGTGTTAAGTACATGTTCTGACTCCACGATGAACGTAATCATTACGTACTGCAAACGTGGACTGACAAAAATTAAAGTACAAAAACAAAACATAGTAAATTGAAAATTCTATTAGCTCTGATTTGAATTGCCATAGTTAACGTAAATTAATGATTAGAAATGTCAATATGAGAAGAGTTCTGAAATGTACATTTTTCTCCCACTACCGACCGCATAGCCCAGGACCAGAGATAACCTGCCCCGCGTTGTCGCCACTGACACCACACACTCAAAGGGGCCAGCGCTTCTGGAAGAGATGAAGAAACGTCTGCTCTAGGGCAGTTCAGGATGAGCCTGGAATACCTGTTCACGTCTGAAACGTGGGGAGGCAGGAAAGGGGTAAAATTCTGTAGAGAGGCGAGAAGGGAACAGAAACAGCACGCCCGAGAAATGGCACGACACGGAAAAGTGAGCGTGTTCGGGCAGCTCTCATTTTCCAGGGATGAAGGAAGGCACGCGGGCAGAGCTCGGACGGGCCTGGAACGCTAGGAACAAAGCAGCTCGCCCCTTCTCTGGGGCTCCGCACAAATCAGGTTCACTCACTCCTCCTCCCACACAAAGGCGCTGGGAGGCAGCCCGCGGAACCCAGGTGGGTCAAGCCAAAGCCTGCACAGCGTTGGAGCCTTCCACGACTTCCTGCCTGACCCGTGACACACACAGAGGCCATCACTCAGACTCACTGAGAACCGGCTTCGCCGCATCCCACTCCCGTCCTCATTGGTGAGCAACAACTGCTAGTCTCAGTCGTTGTCAGTGGCAACGGAGGCGGGCATAGTTTTGGTAGCTAGGATACACATTGCATTTCCGCTTCCTTTCCCCCACCGTAGACTCCGGCAAGCCAATCTTGTTCGTTTGACCAATGGGAAATGGGAAGTAGGCGGGACTTCGTGTGTCTGGACCAAAGAGACGCGGTCTTTTGGCCGTCCAGCCCCTGTGAAGTGGCTCGGGCGCCCCCAAGGCTGCCTTTCCTCCTCCTCGTCCTGCCCCGCCCTAACCCCGCTTCAGCACAGCGCTGGCCGCAGTCTGACAGGAACAGGACGGAGCCAAGATGGCGGCGGCCGACGGCGATGACTCGCTCTACCCTATTGCGGTGCTTATAGATGAGCTCCGCAACGAGGATGTTCAGGTGCGGGGACTGCGGGGGATCTGAGAAGGACGGGGAAGAGGGGCGCGGGGGCTCGTGCGGCCGTGGCAGAGAGGGCTCCGTGTTTGCAGGGAGTGGCGGAAGGGGCGAGGACCAATCAGCGTCCAGCTCTCATTTTTCCAGGTCACCAGGCTCGATGAGATGAGGCCCCGGATTGGGTGCCGTCTCAGCGGAGGGCGGGGGCAGGGCGAGCCTCGAGGGTCCGGATCCTGCAAAGTGCGCGCGGCGGCGGGGATCTGGGACGCGGGCCCTTAGGGGGCTCGGCGAGGCGATGCGGGAGCAGAGGTCTCGATAACAGGCGGCGGGCTCCGAGTGACCCTTGGCAAATGCGCAGGCGCGTGACTTGCCCCGAGATGGGGAGGGGTCGATTGGTTGGTGAGGACCCGCGTTGCTGTTGCATTTTTTGCGTTTTTGCAGCAGAGCCAGGTGGAGACCGAGAGGCGAAGGCCGCCGTCCTGGGTCCTGCTCTCCACCCGCCTATACTTTGTGTAGATCTCCCAAGAGGAAGGAGGCGTGAAAACTCCCCTCTCGAGGGCAGAATTGGCCAAAACTAGGGGTGAATTGTGCTGCTCACCCCCCGCACACAGACACACGCACACACGCACACGCGCACGCACACACACTGCAGTTTGCGGAGCGGGCCAGGATTTCTGGTGGTGGGATCGCATGGCCCTGAAGCGGCCCGGCTGGCGTGGGTTTGAGAAGAGTTCAGACAGCAGGTCCACCTCCCACCGCGGTGTGACCTTGTGCTCGTTATTTCATCGTCCCGGGCGTCTGTTTTCCATGAAATACGGGCTAAGAATAGTCCAGGCTTCACTGGGCGGGGTGAGAAATCGAACAAGCAAAACACGATGGAGTCTGGCCGCATGGAAGGGCCCCGTAACATATTAGCTCTAATTATTGAGAGTGTCAGTTGGAAAGGTCCCATCCTTCCTTCAGGCCTTAGTTTCTCCCTTTATAAAATTGTTTGGGCCACACTTGTAAACCTGCTGAGCCCGGGCCCCGCCTACTAACTTGTGAGTCTGACTTGGGTTCTGGTCTCAGAGCGGTTGCAGCTGTACTCCTGGCTCTTCCACTTCTTGCTGATGGATGTGGGCACGCTATTTTCTTTAAACCTTGGCTCCCTTTTCTCAAATGAGGATAACTACGTAGTTCGTAGGACCGTTGTGTGAATTTATTTGTTCAGTAAATACTTGCCATGATGGGTGTGGCGCTGTGCAAGGACGGGTGCCAGGTAATCAGTGCTAAATATATAGTCTTAACACCTGTAAGAATTATTGGGAAGGAACCCAATGGGATGTTGGGACAGTACATGAGCAAATACTTACTAGGCCTCTACTCTGGGCTCTGTCCAAGGCACAGGAGCAAGACGGGGATTTCCCGTGTAGTGAAGGGAGACAGAAAATGAACAAGACACTGGGTAGAATATATTGTGAGAGGGTTAAAGTTAGGGAGATAAATAAGTCCCAAAGGCAGCACAGTTGTGTTTTCTAGAGAGAGCTCTTGGAGGTCTATGTGCTAAAATCAAGGTGTGGCGAAGGCCGAGTTCCTTTCTGGAAGCTCTAGGGAGAAAATCTGTCTTCCTGCCTTTTCCAGCTTTTAGAGGCCTCCACATTCTTTGGTTCATGGCTCCTTTCTCTACCTTCAAAGCATCTGTTTTCCTGGTCACATCGCCTGAACAGTCAGGAGGATCCGTGTGGTTACTTTGGACGCACACAGATAAGCCAGCGTCATCTCCCCTTCTCAGGGTCCTTCCTTCACCGAGGTCTCCTCTGCAGATTTGTTTTGCCATGTAAGGTAGATACTCATGTTCGGAGGATGAGAACATGCGTATCTTTGGGGACATCAGTCATCCAGTCTCAGGTGCTGTGATTGGAAAGTAGAGACTGAGGGGGAAAGTCATAGAAGGTTGAGGATAGTGAAGTGTCTTGTTTTACTTTAAAGTAATGTGACTTTCTTTTTGTTTATTTTATTGCTTATAATGTTATTGCATTGAGGTCAGTGAAGGGACACTTACTCCACAAATATTTAAGGAGTGCCAGCTGTATGTTGGGCATCGATCTGGATGCTGGGGCAATGACAGTGCACCAAAGGCAACGGTCTGCCTCTGCGTAACTCACCTTCTCGAGCAGACAGTGTGGAAGACGGCAGGTGGTGCACGCGCTCTGGAGAACAGTGAGGCGAGGGTGGGGCCGGGGAAGACTGGCGAGTGTGCCACGGTTTGAGAGAGGGTGGTTGGGCAGTGAAACCCTTACTGAGGAGGTGGTGTGCAAGCGGAGAGAAGGGCGCGGGCCTGGCGAATCCCATTCTAGGCCGGGAAATAAGCGTGAAGGTCATAGGCAGGGTTATGTAGTGCGGATTCCGGAAGAGGAAGGAAGGCCACAGGAGCAGGGAGTGAGTTGTGTGTAGTGGGAAATGAAATCGAAGCGGAAGCCAAGGCCAGACCGGTGAGCCATCATTTTAACCAGCGGTTGGCGAACAGCTGCCTGCCCTATGCTTGCTTTTTAAATAAAGTTGTGTTTTGTTTCTGTTTTTGTTTTTAATTCAGACGCTGCTCTTGTGCTGCAAAGTAACTTAGACTTGACTAGTTCTAACAGAGTGGTTTGGCCCTCAAAGCCTCCAAAGTGTACTTCCTGGCATTTTGTCTCGCCTACCTTCTGCTCCCCCAAGAGGGCAACGGCTGACTTAAACCATCTGTGTCAAATTACTGGGTTCTTGCTCTACACAAGGCACTATACTATACAGAGGCAGAACTTTTGTTCCCTTAAAGTCTTACGACTTCGAAGGAGGTTCTGTGCTCCTCCACGCTTTTCCAGATGCAGAAACTGAAGTGGAATAAGGGTAAAGTTGGCCAGCACTTTGATGCTGAGATGTGGAGGAACCAGGAAAGAAAATCAGAGGAAATAGTATCTGAGGATGGACTAGAGTTTGGAGTGGGACAAACACTTGCTAACTGTACCCATTTTCCAGATATTGGTCTTTAATAAGACTTGAAAATACTAGCGAGAACGTGAGCTGTGAGAACCCGTAGTTGTGGTAGATGTATTCAGCAAGTGTTTATTGAATACATCCTATGTGCCAGCCTCTGTTTTAGGTCCTAGATAAGTACAGGGAGCAAAGCTGCATAGCTGCTGTCCTTGTGGAGTTTCTACTCGGGTGGGAGAGACAGACAGTAAGTAGATCTACAATGTTAAGTCAGGGGTGGTGACTGTTAAGAATAACAAGGCAGCAACAGGGCATGGGGTGAGCCTGGGGCTGATGTCTTCGGCGCTTAGGGATGGCTCCCTTGAGGAAAGGATGTTGAGCAAGCTGGGGAGAAGAGCAGTTCGGGCAAAAGAAAAGGTAGATACAAAGGCCACGGTGGTACCATGCTTGATATCCTCAAAGAGCAAAAAGGCCCATGTGGCTGAAACAGGGTGAATAGCAAAGGGGTGTGAGGTGAGGGCTAGGGTGAGACTAGCTTAGCTGAAGCCTGTGGGTCCCAGGCCAAGGGCTTTGGCAAGCCTGGGGCTGAGGGAGCCTTCGCAAGGCTTTGAGCAGAGGAGTGACTGTTCTGCTTTAATTCTAAAGGATCCCTTTGGGTGTTGTATAGGGGACAGGCAGGAGCTGCTAGCCTCAGTAAGAAGCTGTAGCAGTGTTAGCATGTAGACGGGGGAAGGTGGGCAGGTGTGTCAGAAAGGGCTGGTGGGAGGTGCAGGCAGGCTAGGTGTGGTGTGGCCGGTGATGTGAGGGAGGGGAGGGCTGACGGAGGCTTGATCCCAGCCTCGCCAGTTTGTCCCCTGTGTACCTTTGGAGGAGCAGCACCTTCATCTCTGGGCCCAGATTCCCCACCTGCAAATTTGGCATCTAATTGTGAAGATGCAGTAAAATCAGCAGGTTAAGTGGCTGCCTCAGAGTAGGCATTCAGCAAATGGTGAGTTGTTGCAGTCATCAGGAGAGCTGTGGGTTTTTATACTTGGAAAGTGAGATAGGGGTGGTGATGAGGAGCGTGGGTTTATTTCTCACATTTTACCATAGATTTACTGGTGCTTTCCTTGCCTAAGCTGTCCCAGCCAGCACACCTGCACAGTGCAGAGGCCAGATTGCCGTGTGCCAGGCAGGAGTGCTGGATACTGTCTCAGCTGGGCAGGGGGGCCCTGGGGTGGAGGCCGGTGATGTTGTGCAGTGTCCTACAGTACCCAGGTCAGCCCTACAGCCTCAGTGTCAGTAGCGCTGAGCTTGGGGGACCCCGCTCTGTCCTCCTGCACAGTGCTGAGCGTTTCATATGTATTAATTGCATTGTCACAGAATGCTTCTGAGGTAGGTATTTGTTTTCTTTCTGTTGACATTTTAATTGTCAGATTTCACACGTGTGCCAAAATAGAGAAAATAGTACCACACACCCCAATACAACATTTATGTTTTCAAAATTTTGCTACATATGTTTCATCTATATCTCCCCATCCCCCTCTCGCCTTTTTTGCTAAAGCATTTTAAAAATAAATCCCAGGCTTTGGACACTTTCTCCTGCATTATTCAGTACATACCTCTAACACAGTAGACAGGTTTTTCACCGCACTTCCTTATTATACCTAACAAAGTTAGTAGCAATCTCTTGGTAGCAGTCTAACAATCCATAATCATATTACCCTGATTCACAGGGAAAATGTCCATTTTACAGTTTGGTTTGGTTTAAATTCGATTCCAGATCTGGCCAGGAGTCTTCACACTGAAATCCTAACTGACAGATAAGTTGCTACTTAGTAGCAACTCCTACTACCAAGTAGGAGGCAAAATTAAAATTTAGCCAAGACACTGAGCTTTAATGGTACATCTTTACCCCGAGCTGTAGTCCTCTGTGGAGAGATCTCACCTGAGAAGTGACCCTGAAAAGGTAGGTCTGTGATGGAGGCAGACCAGGCTTCAGATTGTGGACTGGCCATTTTACAAGTTACTCGACCCTTTGGTACCCTGGTTTCTTGTGAAATGAAAAAACTGGGCGGAAGGCACACCTGCCAGCATTATGAGATGAAATTAACAGAGCCACCGTCAGAGGCACTGAAGAATTCCCTTGTGTCCCTATCTTGGAAGCATGGTGTTCTAGGCTCCAGCTTCTTTTTTTGGAATGGCTAGGGACCAGGTGGCAGAATGTAGAAATAAGGATTTGCGAGAGTATAGTTCACGTCTAGACTTTGCTACAAATTCGATGGGTTCCCTTCTCTGTACCTCAGTTTCTTCATCTTCAGAATGAACTCAGAATACTGTCTGTCTGTTAGGTTTGTTATAAGTGAGAACATATGTAAATACCTAGTTTTGAACTTAGCACATAGGAAGGATTCTAAATAGTAATTGGGTTTTAGAAAACTTTAAAAATTGTGTGTGTGTGTGTGTGTGTGTGTGTGTGTGTGTGTGTGTATAAAATACGTATGAGCCGGCTGGATTCTGTTTCAGTGATCCTGGTTTTGTTCGCAACATCCGTAGCATGATAATCAGGAGCCAGTTGGACGTGTGCCTCCTCTCATCCATCAGCCGGAATGGGCAGTTGGCCTTGACATCCACAGAAAACGCTGGAGTGTTGTCTTTCTTCTGCTTCACGGCAGATCCAGGGGTGAGGAGAACTTGGTGTCGTAGTAGTTGGTGTGTTTCTCCCAGAGCTGTTCTCAAGATGTTTGGGCTGCCTCTGGAGCTGCGTTGTCTCGGGTTGCTGGAAGATGGGTGACATACAGAGCTGGTGCTTCTGTTGCTGCGGATGCCTTTCAGCTGTACCTTCTCAGTCGTCAAAGCCTTCGTTTTGGCTTTGCCAGGGAGAGGAATTTCCTTCTTTACTTTCAGTACTGTCTTGGTGAAAATTTTGGATTTTGATGTGCCCAGTCCCGTATTAGATCTAAGGCCAGGAATCAGAGTTTGCAACAGTCCCGTTGCTTCCTTATTCCAGACACGAGTTGGCTTCCAGATGGGAAAATAGGCATGTCCTTATAAATGCTGGTGGTTCCAGGCAAACTGAAGATTTCTTGGTGCTATAATTTCCAGGGAGATGGGGAAATCACTTGGTTTTGTTCCCCCCTTTACACTGTAATTTACTTTTCTTTCTGCTTCTCAAGAAATGTATGAGAAGTAAGTATAGTCAGTATATTGAGAGCTTCCTACGTGCCAGGTTTTGTGCCCGCCCGTCTTCCTCGTTTGAGCATCTCGGCAGTGCAAGGCGAGGCGGGCCGTGTAGTTCCCGCTTCACAGTGGGGAGCCTGAAGCTCTGAGTGCCTGGCGCTGGCCCGGGCAATGTTAGCTGATAATCGGTAAATAGATTCCAGTGCCCTAAAAAAAGAAAAAAAAACTTAGTCTTCAAAAATAGAAATTCTGATGACCATTCTCACTCTCAGGCATGCTAAACTGTTGTCAGATAAGTGCTTGGATTTTCACACACATCTCCCTACACACACGTGCACGCACGCGTGCACACACACACACACACACACACATTCTTTTCATTTAAAAATGCCTTTCATGGAATATGGAGAAAGGACGTGTGGACGCCAGGATTTTATGGAAGGAAGGTACTTCTGTCCCCGTAGCACACATTGCAGACCCCTCTCAGCCCCACGATCAGCCCCCAGCTATGCTGGTCATAGTCACTGTTTTGAGTATATTTCTCCAGATACTTTTTTCTCTGTGTGTGCTAGCGTCTGTTTTGTCTTTTTATAAAAATCTGTCCTGTGAATAAATATGGGACATCTATTCTACACCAGGCCCTGGGCTAGTTCTTGGAGCAGAGTGAAGAAGACAAAAGTCCCTTTGTTGTTTTGGTTTGGGTTACTGTGGAGGGAGCCATTGTGACAGGCACCCATGGAGCAAGGGGGAGAGAGAATGGCTCGCAGGCGAGTGCCTCGGGCGTTCATTCTGACTGAGAAGGGAAGACACGTGGGGTCAGGCTGTGCACATTGCGGGCAAGGACAGCTCTGGGGGTTGGAGAGCGGTGAGTCCTCAGAGTGGTAGAGTCCTGCAGGTACCCACAGGGAAGGCGGGGGCGGTATTGTTAGGTCTTCACGGACAGGTGTGCAGTGGGGCTTGCTGGGGACATAGACAGACCCAGTCCAGATGAAAGTGCGTGATCAAGGACAGATTGCTTGAGTTATCACTGGTGATATTGGTAGCTGTTGTATCCGGAATGCTACAGAGGTCCACCCAAGATTCATTTAAACAAGTAAGGTCCTCCCCCCGCCACCACCCGTACAACAAGTTCAGCAGCTCAAGAATGTCACAGGTTTGGGTCAGAGCGTGCCATTCTTCCACCTGCTTCCCCTGGTCACGAGAGTGCCACGGTCTTTGCTGTCTTCATCAGCTACGCTAAAAGCTGGGCCATCCTAGGTCAGACAGGTTCTTGCCATTCTCCTCCCTGTTATCTAGGAGGGGTTTTTCCTGGAGCTCCCCAGGAGACTTAGGTCTCTTTGTGCGGAGCTAGGCTGCGTGCTGAGTCAAGCTGGGACAAGTTGGGCCCTGAGTGATAGGAAAACTGTAAGGAATGGGGCTCAAATGAACTTGAAGTTTGTTTCTGACCGATGATCAAAAGGTCTGGGGGCTGTCCAAGCTTCTGTGACGCCAAGGTGTTCTGGTCCCGAGCTTTTACCTTTGTACTGTGATTGTCCTTCCCTTCCCTACCCCCCATGTTACCCTAGGGCCTCGGGATGGCGAGTGAAAACCGGAAAAACCTGGGGCTCCTCTCTAGTTCCCAGGACAGCGCATGACTTTGCATAGAAAAGTAGCACTTTTTATTTACTTCGAACTTACATTTAACTTTCCTCCTATTACGAAGTACAGTACCACAGTAGCATATCACAAACAGAATCCATGACTGAAACTATGTCTTGTTTTGATTATGCTAACCTCTATTTCAAAATTATGATCAATATTAGAGCTGCTAAGGGAGTCCATGGCACCACCACTACCACCTGCCCTTAAGAAGAAGCAAATAGGAATCTGTTGTGTTCTGGCAAAGAGCCTGACAGCTGAGGCTTGCATCCTGGCTCTGCCGCCTATGCGCAGGGCTGCCTGACCTCCCTGGCTCTCTCTTCCCTGCCTTAAGTTGGATGCCCTATATTTCCTCATGGGTGTGAGAATCAAATTCAACTTCAAAGCGCTTAGAACAGAGCTTGTGCCATAGTAAGCACCATGGGAATCATTTGCCCTTATTATTTGGCCATTGCAAAAGAGAAGAGAAACATGGGGGTGGACAAGTGGCCATCTGCCATCTTGTCCTTTATGATAACCCGAGCAAAGGTGGGGTGCCGTAGTCACCGTTACTGATCTCCCCTGGTGCTGGTGTCCTTGGCATGTGTCACTTTGTCACATAACCTGACATTAGGTACTGCCATCTCGTCACAGATAAAGAAATTGAGGATCATAAGGGTCCAAAGATTACTGAAGACCCACAGCTAATATCCAGCCTCTCAGCTTTGAACCTAGGTGGTGTGGCTGTAAAACACCAGGCCCCCTTTCTTGGACAGTCGCAGTACTGTCTTCCTAAAGAAATCAGTGGACATTGTTAAAGAAATCCAAATTAGCATGTTAAGGACAGCTCGCAACCAGGACAGAGGAGATGTGATTCTGAGAACCTGTGTCTTGGGACGCTTTCCTCAACGACGGTGTGATGTAGTAAGTGACCCAGACTGCCTGGGCTCTGTCTGTGCCTCCATTGCTTTCCGCCCAGGGGCAGTTTCTCCCCGTTAGCATTCTCACCTGTACAGTGAGGATTCTCGAAATAAAACCTCAGGGCATGCTTGCTTCTCAGGTTAAATGTGTTCTTTGTCCACTTCAAACACTCGCAAACAAACAGCAGTCAATTACTATTGCCACTGGCTGTGGTAGTGCATGCCTGTGTAATCCCAGCGCTCGGGAGACTGAGGCAGGAAGACTGCCCGAAGTTTGAGGCCAGCCTGAGATACTTCGTGAGTTCGAGGCCAGCCTGAACTACTTGGCAAGACACTGTCTCAAAAAGCCAGGAAAAAAAAAGTTGCTCTTGTCACTGAGTTTGTGATTAGTATTGTGATTATTACCACTGTCCTCTGGACTGCTGCCCACCTCTGGTGGCGCTGGCCTGTAGCCCAGCTGAGAGGATTTAACCCGAGGGAAAGGAGGAACTCAAACAGCATATGTCAGTACAATATTTTATAATGAAAAATTGCAGGCACAAGAATGTGGAAAGACTAGTACCAAGGACAATAAAATGCAGCCTGCGAGTCAGATTCTGCCTCCTGCCTTCGATGGCACGTCTGGTTCTGCAGCTGCTGTGTGAAGGTGCAGCCGAGTGGTTGGGACAGAAACCCTGTGGTCTGCAAAGCTGCAAGTATGGCTTGACACTCTAGAGAGTTCCGCTGACCTCTCAGCCGGTACAGTGAGCGCCTGTGCGCTTACAGCCCAGGTCCGCTGAGCGGAGTGTCTGCCAGATTTGGTTTTCCTTTCTGTAGGTCTGTGTCTGTGTACATTTCATTTTACGGCTGAAAATGAGTTGCAGGTCTTCTAGTACTTCATCCTGAGGTCCTTTAACTGCCAACATGAACTTTTGGGGCCCCCTGAAGCTCAAGTGGTCCGAAAGCCTCTGACACTGTAGGACAAATATGACAAACTTGGCGTGTGCATTTCTCACCAGAGCATTTCCTGATGGTTAGCAGTTTGTGACCCCAGGGAGACACTTAAACCTGACCAGAGACCACTGCTTGTGCGGGACGTCAGTCACTTCTAGAGCTTTTCCTGTCGCGTGGGGCCCAGGAGGAGGCAGGCAGAGGGAGCCTGCTCCTTACCTTGTCCCAGTCCCTGTCTTCTGCCCCTTCTTCCGGGAAGAGGGCTCCCCTGTGTGACCGTCAGGGCTCCCTCTCCAGCTCCCATGTTCCACCGTCACTTATGACCTCATTGTGTTCTTGAGACGCTCCGGGTTCTGGGTTGGAGAGGTGCCGGTGGAGGTGGAGTAACAGCACGGCTTCCACAGGCGGCCAGCACACAGACAGCTGGCTTTGGACCTGAGCCCTGTCAGTTCTGGCCTAGCTGGCGGCTACCTTCCTGAGCCTCAGTTTCCCTCAGTTTCCTGCGGGTGGAGAGGTCTCAGGTTAGACCTGTTATCTGTGTCAGTTTCTCCAGGGCTGCTGCAGCAAATCACAAACCAGGTAGTCTAGAACAACGTGTTTAACCTTTCACAGTTGTAGAGGCCAAAAAGTGTGACATCAAGGAGTGGTAGGGCTGGTTTCTCTGGAGGCTCTGAGGGAGATGGGTTCCGTGTACTTCTGTCCTAACTTCTGGGGGCTGCTGGCAGTTCTTGGCGTGGATTGTGGATGTATTGCTCTGAAATCTCCATCTTCCCTTGGCCATGCCTTTTATGGACTTCTGTGTCTTCTCCCTTTCCCCCTCTTAAAAGGACACTGTCGTTGGGTCTAGGACCAACCCTCTGTTTAAAAGTTGTGTATTGGAAAAACAAACTGCTTGCTTTTCCTCTGTTCCCATACCACAATAAACGGAAAATTCTGTGGCCCTAAAAGTTACGAGGCTTTCTCCCCACCAGCAAACAAGCAGACACCAGCTGTGTAATCCGGTAATCCAGCTGCTACCAGGAGACGGTGTCAGATCCCGGGTTGAGGGTTCGGTCCTGAGGTGCTTCCTCCTCAGTGCTGGCCTTAGATGCTAGTTATGAGCCCTGGGTTGCTTCACTCGTGCTTCTGGCCCGCTGGCTATAAAGGATACCCACAGTGCCCTTCTGAGGTTCAGTTAATTTGCTCAAATGCCTCACAGGACTCAGGGAACTAATTATTGTTAGCTTGTTATGAAGGATATTTCACAGGATGTAGATGAAGAGATGCCCAGGGCAAGGGATAGGAGAAGGCTGCTGTGCCCTCTCTGGGTGTGCTGCCCTTCGGGAACCTCATGTCCAGCTGTCTGGAAGTTTTTCGCACCTCTCCTTTTGGGGTTTTGTGCAGGCTGCCTTGCATGGGCACGACAGAAGCTTTGACAGCTGTGCCAGGAAATAATGGGACAAACAGGCTGTGACCTGAAGCTCATAGACTGAGCCGGGAAACCTCGAAAGACCTGTTTGCTTCCGCGTTCTTCTTGGCCTGTGTACAGCACCCTCCCTCCAGGTGTGGGACAGAACCCACTCCAAAGTGGTGGTCTTAAGGTTCAGCATCAGACGAGGAAGGTCAGAGAATTCCATTGTGGCCCGCTCTCAGAGAAAGGCTGGAGGGTTAAGTTACTGTGGCTCCTGTATGGGGAGAGGAATTCTGATTTCTGTGGCCTGCCTCGAGGTGGGAGTACAAGCTAGGAACAGCGACTGAAAACCAAAATATGTGTATCCAGATATGACAGGCCAGTATGCAGCCCACTGTACTAGTGATCAGACCAGCAGTACCGCTGATGATGCGCCTCTTGTTCCTATAGTAGATCACGATAGTGTTTGTTCTTTCATCATCATTGTTAGCCGGTGGGCCTGGGTTTGGATGCCTATTCCATGACATCGTAGCTCTGTGATGCTGGGAAGGAACTGTTGCTCCCTGAGCCTGTTTCCCTTTGTAAAATGGTACAGAAAATAGCTCCAGTCTTACAGGGCTGCCGTGAGAATTAATGAGATCATGGGTGTGAAGGCCTAGTGTAACACCTGTCCCAGGGTGAGCATGCTGTAGATGTGGCTTCTGTTGTTGAAATGTAGTGCCAGCTGATTAGGTGGTGCTCGGTGCAAAAGGAACATGAAGCAGAGCTCAGGGTGTGTTGGCAAAGATGGTGAAATCTTAGAAAGATCTTAGAAAGTGCAACTGAGTAGGTGCTGTTCTCTGTAAGACTCAAAGGATGCTCTGGCTTTTCTGCTGATGCTGTGACCTTTGTTGTTGTTTAACGGTTCACTTGTGGTCACAGAATTGCTTGGTAGGTGCTTACCAAGTTAGTGCTGAGCATGTTCACACAGAGGCAGCAAGGCTTCCAGGGACCGACCTGACTGCTTCAAGAGCTGTGGATCTCTCCTGAGCCTGGGATCCCTAACATTCTCCCCTCTTGTCTTGTTCTTCTATTAGCTGCGCCTCAATAGCATCAAGAAGCTGTCCACCATTGCCTTGGCCCTAGGGGTTGAAAGGACCCGAAGCGAGCTCCTGCCCTTCCTAACAGGTAAGGAGGTGAACGCCCAGTGCAGTGGGTCAGTTGGGGGTGGATCCTGCCAGAGTTGAGAGAAACATCATATTCTAAGTGTCTGCCCCCTGCTGTGGAGCCGGACAGGGATCCAGAGGAGGTGGAATGCAGTGCCTGAGGGAACGGTGTGAATCAGCGATGGCATGCTGTGGCATGCATGCCAGCGGTTTACCACCACTGGTCTGTGTGACGGTGGCCGGCCCCGTGGAAGGGTCTATGTACAGACAGAACCCATTTGAATTGCATCTCCAACTGTTGGCTGGTGATGTTGGACAGGTTTCTTTGTTTCGTTGTTGCTTACATTTCTCAGGTATAATATAGAGATAATCATGCCCACACTATAGCATTCACATGAGCATGAAAGATCAATAATAATTGCTTACTATGTGCCAGCTGGTATCTAGACAGGTTTTGGTGAAATTAGTTCATGTGATGTGACTACAGTGTTGCCTGTGTGCTTGAACATAGGCCCCCATCGCCATTCACCACATCAGTCTCATGGCAGCACCCAGAGGCAGCTAATGCTAGTGTTCCCATTTTGTAGGTGAGGCAGCTGTGTTGTACTGAGGAAAGTAACTCATTTATCTGAATCGAACTATTAAGCAGTGACTAAGGGAGGATATTTGTATAGTCATTCTGGCTTCAGACTTGCCAGTGTTAATTCATAGCACAAGTTGGGGATTCTGACTGCCTGATTTCAAATCCAGGCTTTCCCATTTTTCAGGGCAGTGACTTTGGGCAAGATGTTTCACATCTGCCTGTGTTAGATCTTCATGGGTAGACAGGTTCCCTAGTGTAAGCTAGTGTGCAGATTAAATGGGAGAGTGGGAGTCCTGTTAGAGCTTGTGATAGCGCCTGGTAGCTGCTAAGTGCTGCTTAAACGTTAGCTGCTAGACTGTTACAAAGCCTGCTGTCCCTGAGGAGGTGTGTAGACACCCAGTGCCGTGTCTGTAGTTAATACCACACCCTCTGCTCACTGTTCTCCCTGCCTCATACTGTGCACCGTTTAAAACTGCAACTGCAGGTGAGAGTGCTCTGTCACTAGTGAATGTTCTTCCGTAGCCAGTCATCTCACCTGGACCTAGGGATGATCCCGGAGAGGGAGGCGGTCAACATCATGTCCTGACCCCATCTGAAACGGGGAACGGAGGCCAGGCCTGAAGAGCTTCACTGACTTCCCACAGTGGCAAAGCTAGCGACTGAGGAGTGAAAGCGTCTGACCAAACACGACCTGAGCCTTAGGTGACCGTACACTCGGTGCTGAGCAGGTGACCCCAAGCCCTGTGGCTTCCACTGATGAACTGCTGGAGAGACTCCAGCTTTGGAGTCTCCCGTGGACACCTGGAGCGGGGAGCGAGGCACGACGGGATAGTGTGTGTTTACAGGTTAGCAGGGAAGACAGCTGGAGGCGCCTGGGTTTGGAAGCAGGCAGCTCTGCCACCAGCCTGCTGGGAAAGCGTGGGCGGCTCACCGTGTCTCCTCATCTCCCTTCCCAGGGATGGGCTCTACGCAGTCCTGACCAGAGCTGCGTGAGGACGAAGTGCTCCATTCGGAGCCTGGTCCTAGGAAGCATTCAGCACTCAGTAGGTGCTGCTGGCAGTTCTGTGAGGAGGTGGCGAGAAGGCAGCCTGGTGAGGGTGACCAGCGGGGCGACGAGCGAGTGGTCTCCAGGGAGTGCTCGCGGAGAGTCGGGGGAGGTAGAGATGGTGGGTAGGGTTTTGCTGGCCTTAAGTTGAAGGTCTAACCCTGTAAATGGGGACGGGAGCCACGTACAGTGGAGGGTAAAGGGAGATGAGATGTAGAAGAGCAGACGTTACGTACGTGCAGAGTTTGTGTTGGAAGCGCGGGTGAGGAGGAGAGGGACCGAGGCAGGAAGTCCGCCTGAGATCAGCCGGCGGAGAGCAGAGATTGTGGAGTCAGCGTATCTGCATTCAGTCCCGCCGCGTGCGCTTTGTTTCCTCCTCTGTGAAACAGGAATCGTCGTATAGTACATACAGGAGTCATTGTGAAGATTGTTTGAGCTCAATACATACAAGTATTATTTTATTATATCGTAGCCTCACGTGTAATAATATAATGTTAATAATCAGATAGAAAGCGCTGTGGGGAGAGCTGGTTGGGAGCCAGGAGGCTGGTGAAGAATGCAGGATTTGCAGGTTTCTTTGAGCTGTTGGCTCAAAGTAATGTCATCGTACTCTTTCTGCTTCGGGCTTCTAGCCATAACAAGTGGCACATGCGCTGTGTCTTTTGGGAAAAGCACTGTTTCATATCAAACAACCTAAAAGCCCTTACGAACTCTTACCTATGGAACACTGAGAATGGGTTTTAGGAAAGGAAAACCTCTATATTGTATTAGTTTTCCAGGGACGAAATGTCACAGATGGTGTCTAGAACATCAGAAATTGGTGTTGCGGTTCTGGAGGCTACAACTCTGAGGTTGAGGCATCAGCGGATTTCTCCGGAGGCCTCTCCTTGGCTTGCAGGTGGCACAGACTCGGGGTTTAAATGCAGCTGGACAGCAGGGACTCAATCAGCGTGTTTTACCCGAGACCAGCACACCTCACTGCCTTGGGAGGGGCGGCTGGGCCCGGGGAGAGATGCCTTTGGGTTAGGCGTAGTGTGGAACAGTCACTCAGCAGCCTCAGCTTTGCTCCTGCTGTGCTGAGCGGGGGCACACGGGAGCCAGTCCAGCGCACAGGTGACCGCAGCCTGCGATAAGGACGCTAGGGGCACAGGGAAGGTACAGCTAGGGAAGGGGCCAAGCTTGGTGGAGGGGCATCCCGGACGTCCTTCAACGAGAGGTGGCTGAGCCAGGTCTGAAGAGATGGGAAAGAACGTCCTGGCAGTCGGGAAGGAAGTTCCTGGCTGATCCAGTAGTGCTGAGGGTGGGAGACAAGGAGAGGTGGAAAACAAAACCTCCCCTTCCCCGTCCTGTGCTGCCTGCCCCTTGGAGGGGACAGCGGCCGGCACCACTTTTAGAGCACAGACGGGCTCAGCAAGGTGGCGTCGCTCACCCAGCAAAGGGCAGAAGTGGGACCTGGGCGCTGTCCTGCAGGCCACGCTTGTAGCTCTGTCCCTGTGCCGGCCAGGGGCAGGTGGGGAGGCTGGGCGCAGCCAGCGTGAGGGAGCGTCGCGGCGCCTGCCTGCCTAAGCACGGCTTACGCGGGGTGGGCTCGCTCTTGGTGGGGGACGCGCGTAACAGAGCCGTCTTGGCCCCACAGACACCATCTACGACGAGGATGAGGTCCTCTTGGCGCTGGCGGAACAGCTGGGAACCTTCACCACTCTGGTGGGAGGCCCAGAGTACGTGCACTGCCTGCTGGTGAGTCCGGGAGCTGGGAGACCCCCACCGCTGTCCTCGTCCTGGGGGTCAGGCTTGGGTCCTGCCCGCCAGGGGCAAAGAAGGGTGTAAGGCAGGCTGGAGATCACGTGAGAACAGACGGGCCTCAGACGTCAGGTTCTCCCCGCAGCCCGGTGGGGCCGTTAGTACTGTATGCGGAGCTTGCGCTTGTCGCCGGTGCTGGTCCCTGGGCCACATCTGACCAGTGTCAGGTGAGGCTCTGCACTTACTGGGTGTGTGACTTCTGAGAATAACTGGACCTCTCAGTGTCCTTTGTAAACGGAGCCATTAACACCCTCCTCCATAGCTGACTTAAACAGCACTTGGTACGTAGTGAGTGCGACAGTCGCTGTGATTGTCCTTGTTCTGGCCGCCCTGTAGCGTGGGAAGCGTCTCTTAATAGAGAAGCCGTGTAGAGCTGCCGGAGTTGAGCAGTCTGTCAAGGTCACATGGCTAAGAAATGGCAGAGCTGTGGTCGGTCTGACTCTGGCAGACCCAGCCCGCTGCCTGTGCGTCCCTGTCTGCGTGTGATTGCTAGAGACGCGCAGGTCGGATACTAAAAGGAGCTGCTGTTGGGACGAGGGTGAGGGAGAGACCGGTGGCCTGGCTTGGGAGCCTGGCGTGTAGCTGTTCCGGGCCTTTGCAGGTGCCTTAGCCTCTCTCTGGCCTAGACTCCTCTAAAGTGAGGACAGCACTGCTTCCCAGGATTCAGTGAGGCCGACCAAGCAGCGCAGCATGGAGTGCAGCAGTGGCCCTGCTACAGAGTATGTAGGTGTCAGCCAGTGTCGGTGGCGATCGATGCACTCTGAAAAGCCAAGGACAGCAGGGGCCCTTTCCTCAGGA
Source organism: Chinchilla lanigera (assembly GCF_000276665.1). NCBI lineage: Eukaryota > Metazoa > Chordata > Mammalia > Rodentia > Chinchillidae > Chinchilla > Chinchilla lanigera. The sequence goes on from NW_004955558.1 coordinate 398,285, forward strand.
AGGGACTGGAGTAATTTTAGGGTTCCCGGACCGTAGCGAAGCCCTTTCAAGGACTTCCCAGTGCAGACCTTCGAGGGAGGCTCCGTGGGTTTAGGGTGGGATGGGCTGATCAGAAGACTCAGAAATGAGCCCCCAAGGGGCCCAAGGTGGCCGCAGGCCTGAGGTGGCGGGGAGCCTGTCCAGTGACCCGTGTTCTCGCCACAGCCACCCCTGGAGTCACTGGCCACGGTGGAGGAGACGGTGGTGCGGGACAAGGCGGTGGAGTCCTTGCGGGCCATCTCGCACGAGCACTCGCCCTCAGACCTGGAGGCCCACTTCGTGCCGCTCGTGAAGCGGCTGGCGGGTGGCGACTGGTTCACCTCCCGCACCTCGGCCTGCGGCCTCTTCTCCGTCTGCTACCCGCGCGTGTCCAGTGCAGTGAAGGCGGAGCTTCGACAGTGAGTCCCGCCCTGCCCGTCTTCGCAGCCGGCCCGCGGCTCAGTGTCCAGTCCAGATCTGCGTGGGCCCCTGGTGTCCCGCGCTCTCCAGCTCTTGCCCACCACCTCCCCATCCCTCAGAGGGCCCGTCCTTGTCCTGAGAGTGATCTGCGGACACTGCGGCTGCCCCAGGGCTCCTTCCATGGACTTCTTCCACCCACTAGTTATTAAGAGTCTTTATGTGGAGAGTACTTAGAGCAGAAGCTGGCACGAAAAACACTCAGTGCAGGATGTCTGATGTTACGCAGGCCTGCCCCGGTCCAAAACCTTCTCAAACGTCTGAGCATCACGCCACGCCCCCAGCCCCTACTCAGTCCACAGCACTTGTGCTTAGGTGCCTGCCTTGGTCCCTGCCCCTCTAACTGAGGCGCTCAGTGCTGGAGGAGGCTTGCGGTGGCGTTTTAGTTGAGTATTTTACGTGGTCATACAGACGGTTTGGAGCCCCTACCGTGGATGGGTCCCAAGGGCCCCACCCCTGTTACCTCATTCAGGCCTCACCCTGGCCCAGGAGCTACTTTTGCTGTCAGCCCCACTTCAAAGGCCAGGAAGACTGAGAGGGGTCATCACCCGACCAGAGCCCACACTCGAGTGCCCACGTCAGCGGTGCTCAGTGCTCCTCCCTGCTGTGCTGCCTGCTGCCTCGGGGTCCCCAGGGCCTCCTCCTGAGCCCCGTCCCACCCCCAGGTACTTTCGGAACCTGTGCTCAGACGACACCCCCATGGTGCGGCGGGCCGCAGCCTCCAAGCTGGGGGAGTTCGCCAAGGTGCTGGAGCTAGACAACGTCAAGAGTGAGATCATCCCCATGTTCTCCAACCTGGCCTCTGATGAGCAGGTGAGATTGCGCCCGGCCCCTCCAACGTCCCCTCCCTCTGGCGGGCCCCGCACTGGAGAGCGAGCCCCAGAGCTCAGCCGGGCCTCTGTCAGCTTCCCCTTGCCCCAATCCTCACCCCAGGACTCTGTGCGGCTGCTGGCCGTGGAGGCGTGCGTGAACATCGCCCAGCTGCTGCCCCAAGAGGACCTGGAGGCCCTGGTGATGCCCACCCTGCGCCAGGCTGCCGAGGACAAATCCTGGCGCGTCCGCTACATGGTGGCCGATAAGTTCACAGAGGTAGGCCAAGGGCTTCTGACCCCTGTAGGTGGGACACTGAGCCCTTCTGAGGGGAAGGGCTGAGCCACGTGCAGGGGCTGGGGTTTTCCAGCGGAGCAGCACGGTCCTCGGGTGTTGAGCACTGAGATCTCTTTGAGGGTACTGTTGGACTCCGCTGCTGTAGCATTAGAATGTTTTTGGATCAGGTATCAAAGTACAGCTAAAGTCCCCTGAATAGTAAGGAGACCTATTGCTATTTGTAGTGCGAACAGGTCTACCAGGTAGGTGCCCTTGTGGTCTTCCTTTTGTTTCTGAGGAAGCCAAGACTTAGGTGGAAAGCCTGGCCTGGGGTCAGGCAGTGTTGCTGGGTTTGGATCTCTGGGTGGTTCCTTCGCCCATGCTGTGGCCCCCGTTCCTGTGGCCCTTTGTTTGTCCTCATCGGAGTGGCTGCCATGCCTTCTTACTCTCCCCGCCCCTGTGGTCCCTGTCTGCAGCTCCAGAAAGCAGTGGGGCCTGAGATCACCAAGACAGACCTGGTCCCTGCCTTCCAGAACCTGATGAAGGACTGTGAGGCCGAGGTGAGGGCCGCAGCCTCCCACAAGGTCAAAGGTTGGTGCCGTGCCCAGAACACAGCCGGGGGGGGGGGGGGGGTGTCCAGGGGGATGGGGGCGGGATCAGGGCGTCACATCTCACCCCTCCCTAACTCCCTCGTCCGCAGAGTTCTGTGAAAATCTCTCAGCCGACTGTCGGGAGAACGTGATCATGACCCAGATCTTGCCCTGCATCAAGGTAACAGGGAGCTCGTTGGGAGGAACAGCGTGAGCCTGAGGCTTCCACAGGAAGGGAGTCTGGGCACTGGGACAGCCAGAGGCAGACTAGGTTCCCAGGCCTGCAGGACCTTGAGGCACTGTCACTGAAACAGCTGGGTGTCCTGACTCCGGGCAGAGCCCGCGGCCTGGGGCTGACCTCGGAGGAGGGCAACCCCACGGTGCGGCGGGCCGCAGCCTCCACGCTGGGGGAGTTCGCCAAGGGCGAGTTCTGCGTGCCCTTCAGAAGGGACCGAGTGTCCTCACCCACAGAACTTGGGACTGGGGCAGGGGTATTTAAGCCTAGGAAGGAACGACAGTGTGCGTCCCCCTTCCCCTTGCCTGTGCTGCGTGAGTGCGAAGGGCCGGTGGTGGCCGTTTTCTCAGCGCTTCCCAGAGCTGCCTGCTGGGTCTTCGGTGCTGCCGCGGGGTTCCCTGACCCCGGGGCCTCCCCCTGCCTCTTCCTCTCAGGAACTGGTGTCAGATGCCAACCAACACGTCAAGTCCGCCCTGGCCTCCGTCATCATGGGCCTCTCACCCATCTTGGGTAAGGACAACACCATCGAGCACCTCCTGCCCCTCTTCCTGGCTCAGCTGAAGGATGAGGTAAGAGGCCCAAGAGGGATGTCAGCTCTGTGTTTCTAGAGGTGACGCAGGGAGACTCCTTCCCCAGGTTGACCAGGAGTCCCGTACTCTGAAGAGGCACCCAGGTCTTCGCTGAGCTGATTGTGGGCACAGCTGCCTGTGCGATCACTCACCTTTTATCAGCCGTCGCTTTGTGTCTCCTCGCCTCTGTGCTTGTCTTTTCCTGGGCCTTGGGGGTATGAAAAAGGAAAAGCGAAACAATCTTGATTCTCAGAGGGCTTCAAGACCAGTGTGGGACGGGCATGTGGGCGGGCACTCTCGTGGGTCCACTGAGGTGCTGTAGGTGCTGGCACGGGTCCTCAAGCTCTTTAGGGCTCAGAGAAGGGTGCTGTAACAGAGACTTCAGAATACTTGGGCTTAAACAAGACAGGATTATTGCTCTCACAGCAGTCCCACCCTGGGGGATTAGCCCTGCTGACCTCAGCTCTGGCTGACTCGGAGGTGACTGCCACAGTTTGTACATGGAGCGGGCACCAGACAATAGGCCTGGTCCTCCTCGGGCCAGCAGTCATCCTGTCTGCTTACAACACCTCACACCCCCATTGGCCTGAACTGGTCATGTGACCACGGAGGACAAGAGAGGTTGTTGTGCGTGGTGACTGGAGAGGCCAGGGGTGACCGTGGGGGAAGGACTTGGGATTTGAACCTGCGGGGAAGTTTCGGAACTGGGACAGATCTGGGTGTCAGAAAAGATCCCTGAGGCCAAGACAAAGAAGAGATGAATAAGGTGGCTGGAATGTTCAGGACGACCAAGGGAGGGGTCCACGGGGGCTGAGCGGGGCCAGGCTGACTAGTGATGTTGCTTGTCTGAGTCTCTTTTTCCCTAATGGAGCGCTTTCATAACATTAGCTAGGTGTAGATTCACACAGGTTTGCAGGCAAATTAGCTCCTATTCCAGACAGGTGAAGGTGGTCACATCGGCAGTCCCTGCTCCAGAATTCTCTTTTGAGAGAGAGAGGATGGATAAGCAGCTCTTAGTCATTGCATGGTTTTTTTTTTTTTTTTTCTGAGACATAGCTCTTCAGGGAACCTTTGGGACCTGGTGGGCTCAGGTCCCAAAGAGCCGTTAGTTGAGGGACCTAAGGTAGAACAAGGCAGAGGATTATGTTTGGTGTAAAACTTCTGGTGGAAGACATTTTTTTTTAAGGTTTTGCTTTGGTAAGAGGAGAACATGAATGCCTCTTGGTACCACTAGGACAAGGAAGCTTTCGTATACATTAGATGCAACGTCCTTGTGGGGAGAGCTGAGGCAGCTTGCGGAGGAGTCATTCATGTCAATGTATGCATCGTAGGTGAACAGTGTTGCACAAACATTCCAAGGAGTGGCCTATTGAAAGGGTGTGACAGAAAAGTAAGACAGCAGGTTGATGAGCACCAGCAGTCCTGCCCTCTCCCCAAGTGTCCTGGGCTCGAAGAAGCAAATTGTTTCAGTGTAAGGAGGGCAACTGTTGTTTCTGAGACGTCTTCTCTAGCCTCAGACAAGCTAGCACAGCATCAGCTGTCTTCCATTCCTCACAGAGAATCTTGTTGTTTTGATAAAAAGGGATTTATATTTTTTACAGTTCCAAGTAAGGTTCCCAGTGACTGCATGTTTTATTCATTGTTTGCCGTGTCTGAGTCGCAAGACTACCCTTCGGTGGAATAACCTAGAACAACCTGCAGACCTCAGGAGAGTTGATTATACTCGCATATCCCTTCAGCACAGTCAGGGACACAGATTGAAAACAGCAAAAGAAAAGCATGTGGGAGAGACCAACCATGTTGCCATGTTTCTCCCCGTGGACCCGTGGGGACGCTATTACTCCCCAGGAACCTGGTGGGCAACGTGTATGGAGAATTGCCAACTAGAGGCTCACCTGAGGCTCAGGGCCAGGGCTTCCTTGGTGGGCGGTGGCACAGCCCTGGATCGCCCTTGTGGCTGACCTTAGTTACTCAGTGTCCACCTCTTCAGAGGTCAGACGGATGCCAAGCAGCCCGAATCCCCACCGTAAACGGCAGTGATGACACAGACCGTCCGCTGTGGTTCAAGGCGCAGGCAAACCAAGACACTTTCACTTAGTGCGACGCGCGAGGGGCCGAGAAGTTCTGTGCAGCGCGTGGGCCAGGCCTTTCTTTGGAATGTGCAGAACTGGACCAGCTGCGCCTGTTGAACACTCGCTCACGTGGTCATTGACTTAGTTCAGTACTTCTCCGCTGCGCCGCTCAGCGGGCATGTAAAGCGGAGTAACTTACGGTGTCCGCCGTTCAGGAGCACGTGATCCAGGACAGGGCTCCAGTATGGGTAAAAGAACTAATGAACTAACTGCGTCTGTGTGTTTCCTTTACAAATGTCTTCGTCTGCTTTATGGCAGTAGCTGGGATGTTTTGGTGCACACTGAACCAGAGCTCATAATGTTGGTTATTGGAAGCAGTTCAAAACCATGCTTTCAGAGGGGAGGGAGCTGAATAAGAAAAAGAATTAAGTTGCATTATGTACGTGTACCACCTGCCAGAATGAATGTGTATACTGCAAACATGTGCCAATCAAAATTAAAAAGAACATTCCCCCAAAAATGCCTTCTCTCAGCAGACACCTTTTGGGCTGGAGATGTATGTGTATGGTGCATGCTCTGGGGTCCAAGCTGGCAGAGTCACATTATGGGGCACACACTGCAGCCCCACCTTACTCTTTTTTTTGTTGTTTTGTTTTGTTTCCGGTACCGGGAATCGAACTCGCGACCTTGCACTTGCCAGGCAGGTGCTGTGCCGCTGAGCTAAATTCTCAGCTCCTCACCTTACTCTTAAGAGCCCCAGCCACCCTTTGCGGCTAGGTGCCTATTCCGTGTCACAGACAGACGCCCATTGAGGAGCTCCCGCTAGCTGAGAGCTGTCAGAGAGCAGAGCCAGGATGAGAGCCATGTCTGCGCTCCTGTTACCCCGCACGGCACTGCATTTTCTCCTTGCAATTCCTGCAAGTTAGAATGGCTGTGTGTCTTGTGATCCTGCTACACGGCGTAAAAAGCTCCCCAGTTAACCTGTGTTCCCTGCTTTGTGTGTGCCTCCAGCGTGTCCCCAGGCTTAGAGCTGGCGTGGGTGAAGTCGCCCTTGGGGGAGGTTGGTTCTGTGAAGCGGGTGGAGTTGAGCGGTTGCGCGTGCAGTGCGTTCTCTGAGTTCCCCTGTGCTGTCCGCAGTGCCCTGAGGTGCGGCTGAACATCATCTCCAACCTGGACTGTGTGAACGAGGTGATCGGCATCCGGCAGCTCTCGCAGTCCCTGCTCCCTGCCATCGTGGAGCTGGCCGAGGACGCCAAGTGGCGGGTGCGGCTGGCCATCATCGAGTACATGCCCCTGCTGGCCGGGCAGCTGGTGAGTGAGGAGGCCTGGGGGCTTGGAGGCCTGGTGTCGGCCAGGACGGCTGCCTCGGGCCTGGGAGAAGGGCTGTAGGAAATAGGTCCTTAGAACTAGGTGGAGTTCAGTAAGAGGGTGGAGGGAGAGGGGTGCCTCAGGCGAGGTTGAGAAGGGTCCGATCTGGGGTGGGCGTAATTCTCCTGGGATCGGTGGTACCACTCCCTGCCCCCTCTTCCCTGAGCCCTTACCACCTTTTCCTCCCAGGGAGTGGAATTCTTCGACGAGAAGCTGAACTCACTGTGCATGGCCTGGCTCGTGGATCACGGTAAGTCCCCCGGGAGGGCAGAAGAGAGGAGACAGCTCCAGGAAGGACGGGAAGGTGGGCCGAGGCCCTTCCCTGCCGTTGGATGCCACAGGGACCCGCCGCCTTGCTGTTGGAGCACCCTGAGCAGTGCGTGCTGGGCGGGAACATAGCAGGTCGCCCAGGGCTGCCTGGTGGCGTGTGTGAGAGGGCCCCTGAGCAGACAGCCTGTGTGAATTCCGCCCTCCTCTCGGTCAAAGCTTACAAAAATCTCTTGCCACCCTTCGGCCGTACATTTACTCTGTGAAACATGGGATTTCTCATCCCAGTCTCGGGGGTATGGTGAGAACTGCTCATTGTTTTGTTCGGCTGGAGGAAGATACTAGTTAATGCTGCTCTTTACCAAACACTGTATGAAGTCCTACGTGCTAAATAATTAGCGTGGCCAAGCCCCTTCTCAGAACCGGTTGGCCTTTCTGTATAATGAAGCCGAAAGTGGAGGCTTGGAAAGGTACCGTGTGAGAAGACACTGCATGAACCGTGGGCTGCTGCTTTGGTTCGGTTTGGGCTGAGTTTATTGGCTGACCAGTGGCCCAGCCCCACAAGCTGCTCAGGAAGTGATAGCAAGTATGACTCTTAACTCCCGTGCCCCTCAGCCCTTCACCCGAGTCACCTGCCCTCTTACCCTCACCTGCTGCAGTCTATGCCATCCGCGAGGCAGCCACCAGCAACCTGAAGAAGCTGGTGGAGAAGTTCGGGAAGGAGTGGGCCCATGCCACGATCATCCCCAAGGTCCTGGCCATGTCTGGAGACCCCAACTACCTGCACCGCATGACTACGCTCTTCTGCATCAATGTGAGCATCCGCCGCCCGCCGGCTCACCCTCGGGAAGCTGGCGTGCCTGGGAGGGTTGGGGAGGAGCCTCTGCTGAGACAGCCAGCTTGGAAGTGGAGAAATGGCAGGGAGCCCGGGCGCAGGCATGAGTCCTGGGGAAGTGCGGGTCATGCCTTGAGGCTTCCAAAAGCGAGGTCACGGGGCCGCTGTGGGCAGGGACTTGCATGGGGGAAGACCCAGGCAGGGAGACGGCCTGTGTGAGCCGTGATCTCTAGAACTTCCCAAGAACCCTCTGCTTCCCTGCTAAGCAGATGGGCACTTTCGGTAAGATGGAGTGGCTGAGCTGGCGGCTCCAGAGTGAGACCTCATTTTAAATTCTGACTCTACTACACATTAACTGTGGACCATGGGGAAATTACCTGACCACTTAATGCTTAGTTTTTCTCACCTGTAAGGGATTAATGCTGCTGGTTAGCGTAGTGAAGGTTAATCTTGTTATACATACAGAACGCTTAGAACAGTTATACCATATAGAAGAAGTATACTTATCTATTTATGTTCATTATCATTACAGTTATCTCATGTACTGATAACATAAATCACTCAGAGCTAGAAAGTAAGGGATGAGATTTAGAAATAAATGTAAATGGTCTAGTAATTTCTTCCCGTGCCATTGCATTCTGGAGGGATCTCAGGTTAAGAATCAAGGCCCATCCCCAGAGAATGAAGTAAGTCTGAGGACAAAGACTAGGACATCCCAGAGTGGAAAAATGGTGTTAGGGGAGTTGGGAGCTTCCGGAGATAAACTGTCCTTGGGGTGGTCCTTCTGGGGCCAGACCCTTCTGTGTTGCCCAGCCTCGACCTGGACCAGATGTCCAGGAGGCCTGGCGGGAGGGAAGGAAGGTGGGGCGTAGCCGTGAACTTCTCATAATCACCTCTGTGCCCCTCGCTGTCCCCTAGGTGCTGTCGGAAGTCTGTGGGCAGGACATTACTACCAAGCATATGCTGCCCACAGTCCTGCGTATGGCTGGGGACCCAGTAGCCAACGTCCGCTTCAATGTGGCCAAGTCCTTACAGAAGATAGGCCCCATTCTGGACAACAGGTGAGGCCTGGGGGCTCCCTCACACGCTAGCAGGGGCTTTTTCTGGGCATCTTGGTCTTTGACCTGTAAAGATACAGCTCAGGCTTTGAGGCTGGGACTGCTCTCTGCTTGCTCTGCGTACTCAGGCCCTGCTTTCCCCTTCACAGTGTCAGTTTGTTAACTGTAGAGTGAGAACTCACATGGCCTGCACCATAAAATGGAATGAAAGAGCAGCTGGCAGCTCTGCAGACTAGCAATAAGTTACTAGAAAATGAAACTAACAAGATTTTACAGATAAACGGTGTGACTGAAAAATACTGTGAGGGCTGAAATTCTAAAAAAAATTTGCGGAGACACTTGCATTAATTCCACTCAGAATCCTCCTCCTCATTTCAGATGCACTCAGTCTGTCTTTCTGAAGCAGTTCTGCAAGTCCTTTTTCATGAGTGTTTTTAGTTGGGTTTTCATGGCTGCCTCCGTGTCCTGACTCCATTCAAGGTATTTGCCTTTCTGCTTATTTTGACTTTGGGGAAGAGACAGAGGTCACACGGCGCCAGATCCAGCAAATGAAGTGGATGAGAACGCACTGTAGCGTTTCATGGCCGGCCTCTGTCGGAAGGCACGTGGCAGCAGCGGTCAGCGTATTTTTCATCACTTCTCTTAGACATGAAAGACTTCCACACTGCTTCAGAAAATGGCAAGAATCAAGGGGTAACTGTTTGAAGCAAGGGAGAGTATTTCAAGAGGGATTAATGGCAGTGTCTCTTGCACGATAATAAATTTTTAAATTTAAACATTCACCATATATTTTGATAATACTATGTGTGTATATACATATATACTATATATAGTTTATACTTACATGTGGGTGTGTAACAAACATCAAATAGGAATAAACTGAAAGATGTGTAACATCTCTGGTAAAAACTATAAAACATTGTTTTCAGAAACTTATGTAGGACCTACACAATATCCATGCATGGGACGGTTCCCTGAATTCATCTTTAAACTTGGTGTGGACCTATTAAATATCAGCAGATTCATGAGTGGAAAACTGGTTGATTCTGGAAACATTATAGGAATGCAAAGACTGAATTAACCAAGGTGTCTTAGGTACTTTTCTCATTGCTGAGACAAAATACCCCAAACCTACAAGTTAAGGGCGGAAAGGTTTACTTAGCTTACGTCTTGTAAAAGTCAGTCCATAATTGGCTGGCTCCGGGGCAGGGTGGTGTGGCAGACAGGCATCACAGAGGAGAAAGAGTCCATGGTGGGCAGAAGGGAGCAGAGCAATAAAGGACGACCGCAGCTCTTTCTGTCCCTTATATCTTACCCAGGCTACGTAGGGCTGGTAGTACTTACACCCTTCATCCTAGTGCTCTTGATCCCAGCACTGCACCATGAATTAATCCCAGTGTCACATATCCTAGATACAGCCACCTCTGAAAAAGCCCTAGCTATGACCACATGAGACTTTGAGGGGAAACTAGACAGAAGCCATAACACAAGGCAACCCCAATGAATAGAGTTGGACAGCTTCCTCTCCCAGATACAAAGACTTACGATGCCACTGTAATTAAAGCAGTGAGGTTGCAGCACAAGGAAATTCACAGATAACTGCTGCACAGAATCAGGGCTATAGCAATGGACCGAAGAACTCATGAAAGCAGGCACCGTTGCAGTTCAGTGAGGAGATGCTCATATTTTCCAAAAACGACCGGAGCACTCGGCTGTCCAAATAGTGAAGAAACTGCCTTGGTGCATAAGCAAATTAATTTGAAATGACAGCCTAGATAAAAGAAGACTTCTAAAAGAAAATGTAGACGTCTTCCTCACTTGGGTGGACACAGATCTACTAGACAGTAAAAGAAAGAGATGGAGAAAGTAGCCTTCAGCAAAACGAAGAACTGTGTATCACAAGGCAGCATTTCATAGTAAACTAGCAAGCCCCTGGCTGGGGGAGTATTTGCAGTAACATTTCTCCTAAAGGGCTCTCCCGGAATGCTTGTCTGGAAATAGTAAGACGAGTCCCAGAAAGAGACGGGCAAACATTTGAACAGACCCTTCAGAGAGGGGCTCTCCACATGGCCAGGAGGCAGCGACAGGGCACTCAGCATCGTTAGGACAGAGAAATTCAGGTTACACCCCTGTAAGGTATCGCTGCGCACTGCCGGCAGGGCTGTGAAGACGCCGCGCTGCTGCTTGCTCACCCCGGCGGCGGCGCCGCCAGCGGCTGAGCCTTCTGAGGACGGGTGGGCAGTGGCGAGGGTGAATGCCCGTGCGCACAGGGGCCAGCCCTCACGCGCCCGCGTCCGCATCCCGGAGAGCAGTGCTCCTTTCTTTGAAAGAGTGTTCACCGTAGCTTTACGCATAGCAGCCGTGAGGTGGAAGCAGCCCTAACGCCTGTCCACAGGAGAGGCTGAGTTCCGGTTGATTCATATGGTAGAAAACCATTCAGCAAGGAGAGGGGATGCCTGCCGTAAGCAGCAACGTGGTGACTCTTAGGCCTTGTAGTAAGGGAGAAACTAGACCCAAAACAAAGTGCCGTGGACATAAAGCTCAAAAATAGGCAAAACACGTCTAGGTGTCCGGTGAGAGCAGGGATCCGGGGGCAGGGCAGCTGGCTCTTACGGGAAGGACATGCGTGGAGCCTGCGCAGCTCATTTCTCAGTTCCGCAGCCCCAGCCTTCTGTTTTTTCTCTCAGATCTGCCTTGGTTTCCCAAAGCTATTGATAGTCGGTGCAGGCAAGTTTCCTGGGGCTCCTGTAGATGAGGGTCGATGCTTCGTGTGGTCCCTTGCAGAGCCAAAAACGTCGCTTTTGACCCTTTCACCAGGCCCGTGACCTGTGCCCGGTTTGGGCAGTGCCTTCCTCCCGGTCCGGGCTCGACCTGAGCGGGCATGGAGTGATCGCTCCTGTTTCACCCTGGGTGCACTGTTGGCCCCGGCAAAGTCCCGTTCCGTCCGTGAGCGGCTGCGTTGCTCAGCCGCAGACTTTAGGTTCCGTCTCCCGTGGTGTGCCTTCCCGGACTGCTCTGACCAGCTGCTCCAGGCCCCAGACACAGCTCCTTGTTTGTCAGACTGGCGCCCTCCGAAGTAATTGCACCGGCGGCCTCAGGGCCTTCTGATGCGGGGGTGTGCATGTGTCCATCCGTCGGCCCGGGCTCCCGAGTCGCCCCTCGCTCTGCCTGTCTGTCGGTGTGCAGCTCTTGCTCAGGGAGCCCTCTGCGCACCTGTGGCCCGCTGCCCAGCCCGGCTCACTGTCTCCTCCGCTCCTTTCGTCTGTCCAGCACCCTCCAGAGTGAAGTCAAGCCCATCCTGGAGAAGCTGACCCAGGACCAGGACGTGGACGTCAAGTACTTCGCCCAGGAGGCTCTGACCGGTAAGGCCTCGCGCGCTCAGGGCCCTCGCGGGAAGGCGGTCTGCAGGGCGTGGGTACCGGGCGGGGAGCAGGGCTGGAGCAGTTGCGGGGGCCGAGAGCTGCGTTCTGAGTCCGGCCCATCCCTGCTCTCCAGTTCTGTCCCTCGCCTGATGCTGAGGAGAAGTCAACACCGGCCACCGATGTCCGCCCTCCCGCCCCACCGCGTGCCTCCCTCGGGGAGGCGGTGAGCGCCGTGGACGGCCTCTCCCTGTGCATGGTCTGACCCCAGGCGCCTCCCCCAGCACGGTTCCTTCTCTCCCCAGCCTGAGAAGACTGCTCACTGTCCACCTCCCAAGGGGCTGGGGAAGCACAGGGTGGGACGGGGCAGCGGCCGGGGGGAAGGGGCTGCGCCTGCCCGGCCCGTGGTGGGGAAGAGATGTGAGTGTCCCAGGTCACGGGTTCCTGCTGCTGTAATGGGGACCCCTCGCCCTCTGTTATCCACCTCCCTTCCTTCCCCCTCCTCCAGTGGTTTTTTGTGTCAATTGTGCTGTTTTTATTTTATTCCTTTTATCCCCTTTTCACAGAGAAATAAAAGTCTAGAAGGAGTCCTGTGGTTCTTCGCCATCTAGCACGGAGGAGCGTGTGCCACCCCAGGGCCACACGCTGTCCTTCTCTGTGGGGAGACTTGTCCTGGAGCTGTCGCGTGGGTGTCCCAGAGTTGGGAGGGTTCTCTGGGGTCCAGCAGCACTGCAGCTGGCCTGGAGGTGGGGGTCCCCAAGGCGTCTCTGGCCTGCAGCCCGTGGGACAGTGCACTTGCGCAGACATCAGCAGGGCACGTGGCGAGCAGGAGCAGAGGGGTCAGCTTCATGCTGTGTGCGGTGGGGGCGGCAGTTGCCCAGACCCTGGGGCGCTTGTGAGCACCAGGTGAGTGAGGACCTTCCCGGTGGGAGCCCCGTGTGGCTCGCCCCGTGTGGTCAGGGCTGGCTGCAGTGGCCCGCACGCCGCTGCCGATGAGGCCCTGTGTCGGAGACACGGGTACGCAGGACGTACAGTGAGTGGAACGGGGACTGTGGAGAACAGAACCGTTCGTTCTCAGAATCTTTTCCTTTTCTTAATACAGAAGCTCTGAGTTTTGGCGGGGGTACTTGACTGCCCAGAGTCGAGGCGTTTCCCCTGCTGCTTGCTCCTTCCTGGGCCCCAGCACGTGGCATAGAGAGCCAGGCTCCTACCGGTACCGGGGGAGCAGAGGCAGGACTGCTCGCGTCAGATCTGCAGATGGCTGTGCTTTGGGTTTTGTCATTTTTACTGGTCTCTGAATGCTTTTTCCAGAGGGTATTTTTTCTAATAACATAATTTAAAAATACATGCCTTCCGGCAGCAGGACCTGGAGTGCGTGGCCCTAGTGAGCGTGAGGACGAGGTGGGTCAGTGCCTCCGTCAGCCTCCCTCCGTGGCCCGGTGCACTGGGGAAGCCAGCCTGCTTCTCGGTGGGTGCAGAGTTGACCAAACCCTTCCCTGAAGGCAGGCTCCTGGGTCTCCCTGAACCAGCACCCCAAATATGGCCCTGGCAGAAAACTCTCTTTAGAACAAAATGTATGTTTGGGAAAACCAGACTTTCTCAGTTACAAAAAAAAAAAAAAAAAAAAAACCAGCTTCCTCAGATGAGGATCTAGAATGAGAACTGATACATTTTTCCTACCTGTATGAACTTCTTATTTGTAGAAACTTAGTGTATAGAAGACTTTGTATGGCCAGAAACAGCAGACTCCCAGAGACAGCCTAGGGAGTGCTAGGGAACCTTTTGAGCTTTTAAGGATATAGGCCGCAGGCATGTGTGCCATAGGTTCGCCACCCCCGACCTAGGGCAAGGGGAGCGAAGCCCGGGGTGCAAGCGTTCTGGCACCTGCTAATGGGGCCAGGTTGGGTCACAGGCTCCCTGAGGGTCCGAGAAGGGGGAGTGCCTCAAACATAATTGCTGGTATTAGGAACTTCCCTGTGTTTCTGGACGTCGAGCCCTTTCTCTCATCTACCTGCCAGCAAACAGACCTCAGTGGTCCCCAGCAGTAGCTGGCTGGCTAAAATATTTGCCATTTGTCGCTGGCGCCATGTGTGCTCATGCAGGAGGAGGAACTGTGACCACAGGGACGTCTGTTGGTGATTCACCTTGGGCTCCGGTTACCGCCTTCTGCTGACATTCCTCTTCAGCGTGAGGTCTAGACTAAGCCTGGCCCACCTCTGGGACCTGGCTCTCCTGATCCTCTGCATGCCCCTGCTCATGAACACAGTTCCAGGCTGAGCGTTGGGCATGGCCTGGGGTCTCAGAGCCGCACACCCAACGACTGTCAAGGTCTCTCTGCCTTTGGCCTACTTGAGTTGAACCTACCGAAACAAGTGACTTTCCTCTTGTGGAGAAGCCTGTCCCTTCTGTGGTAGGAATGAGGTCATTCACCGGGGTTTCTGCAAACCCTCCTCCCTCGAGTCAATGAACTCCAGTCCTGCGTTTCGTTGCTGTCCTGATTGCAGATTCCTCAGGGTCTCCCCTCTTCATTGGAGGCTAAATGCTTATTCTGGATCTTAGATCTTGTCCTAGGTCAGAATGCCACAAACTGGTATTGGGCAGCTTACATTAGCTTATGAATGGCAGAAGTTTATTTCTCACAATCTTGGAGGCCAGGAAACCTGAAATCAGAATGTCAGGTGTAGAAGCCAGTTGTGGCTCAGCCTGTGAGTTCAAGACCAGCCTAGGCATCGAGACCCCGTCCCAAAACAGGGAAAGATGCTTGCAGGTTTGGGGTGTCTGATGAGCGCTCACTTTGACTCATAAATAATGCCTGCTGACTGCGTCCTCACTTGATAGAAAGGGCACATGGCCTCCCCTGAGCCCATTTTATAAAGGCGCTAGTTCCCTTCATGCAGGTGTCGCCCTCGCAACCTAATCACCTTCCGTACGAGTCTCACAACACCCTCCTGACGTGTGCGGGCCAGGTGTCTTCTCAGAGGATGATGCCAGTGTCCGGAGTCCGGACCTGGGAGTCTGAGCTGCGTCACTCTGTCTCCTCCTATTATATCTCCCCCCGTCCCCAGGTGAACAAGATGCAGTATGCACGCCATCATTTTTCACTGCCATAGGTGGACAGAAAATGCAATAGGAAAAGTGGCCCATTTCTGAGCTGGCTCTGAGCGCTTTCATTGAGAGGGAATAATTCCAGCATCTCCAGAGGCGGTGGCCCTAGGACCTCATAGATGAAGGGTCCCCTTTCATGTAGAGATTAAAGATCTCCTTGGAGATTCTGGGGTCACACAGGCACAACCTTAACTTCCAGCGGTCCGCCTTTGCCACCCTTCCTGCCTCTGCATTGAAGCTGGTGAAGGTGGGCCTGGCACTCCAGTCACTCCCCTCTGTCTAGGCAAATGGCAGACAACCATTTACTAGTATCCCAGTTTATATCTTGTGTGTGTTCCTTCTCTCTTCCTTATTTTTAGTGTGAATAAAATCCTCTTCTTTGTCTGGGAAACAGACTTGTGGTCCTTCTGTATCATTGGTTTCTTACTGTGCAAAGACATTCTCCTCCTGGAATGTTCTCTCCTGGAGAGAACAAAGCTCTGGCAGCAGAATTATGCTTCCTGGGGCCACCACTTCCTGTTTCTACATGACCAAGGTTTCCCTCACCTCCGCAGCCCTCCAAGTGAGCCCTGTCGTGGAGGTTTAGTCCAAAGGCCTTGGCGTGGATGGCAAATGACGAAGTGTTGGGAGAGAGACCGCATTCTGCAGGGATTCCTCCCTCTCGCTAGGCTTTCTCTGCCGGGGAGCATGGCAGGGCTTTAAAGTAGCAGCCTGAAAACAACAGAACAACAAAAAGACAACAGCTACAACCTTTGATGATAAGAAGAAAATCCAGCCGTTAAGTGAACAAGAAGCTGATGAATCTGTTGGTGGTCTTTCATCCTAAACTTGTAAGAAGTCTTAAGGATAGAAAGGTGGGGTGGTGCGTGGGCTAACTGAGTGAGACTAACACCAACAACAACTAGTTTAATAAGAGTACCTGTAAATCTTAAGAAAGTTAACTTTTATGTAAATTTCTATTTGTTGTCAAAAAATATTTGTAATCACTGTATAACTGGTCAAGTGAACGCGTATTATTTTTAGGTTGACACTGTCCATCTGAGGACTAAATATGCCGTTTGTAAAACAACATTTGGTACATGAACAGTAACTTGTAAGGGCTCTCTTCTATATAGTATGCATTGCATAAAACATGAAAAAATGGTCAGTAAAGCTCTCAGCATGTGTGCTGTTTGTATTCAGTAGCATTCAGGTTAGAGGGAAAAGCTGTCATTTAATCATTCATAACCTAGTCTGCAACTGTTAGCTTGACCTAAATGAGCATTTTCTTATCATAGAAATAAGATAATTTATACATTGGGTGGTAAATTTATTTCTGGTCATTAATCCTAAGCTTGTAAGAGCTCTAAAGCTGTCTTGGGCCAGGGATGTAGCTCAGCGGCAAAAAGGCCCGCCCGGCAAAGGCAAAGGCCCGAAGTTGAATCCCAGTACCAAAAGAAAAAAAATTAAAAATAAAAAAATTAAAGTTGTCTTGATTCTTGTCAGTGCTATTACCCTATGTAGACCTGTTAAAGGATTCAAAATTTTGCCTCAACAGTAAAAGCTAAGTTTGACGTTTAAAGAACTTCTGTGTAATTATAATTGTTACTGCTAACACAATTCCAATGAAAATACCAACAGCATTCTTCCAAGAACTAGACAAAAATAATCCGAAAGTTTATGGAAGCAGAAGAGACCCAGAAAACAAATCAGTCCTGAGCAAAGAGAGCAAAGCCGGACATAGCACAAACCCAGATTTCAAGTTATACTACAGAGGTATAGTAATGAAAACAGCATGATACTGGCACAAAAATAGAAATGGAGACCAATGGAATACAGTAAAAGACATGGAAACAGCCCCGTGTACACTTAGCCATCTGATCTTTGAGAAAGGGTGAATAAATGCTGGGAACAGCCTGTTCCAATAGTGCTGAGAAAAGTAGTTATCTACATGCTGAAGAGTGAATCTAGGCCCATATATCTCACCATTTTCTAAAATCAAATCACAGTGGATCAAAGACCTACATATAAAAAGAAACACTAAATTTGCTGAAAGATAAAATAGGTAAATCACTTGATGAAGTAGGCCTAGTGAAGAACTTCCGGAACGACCCCAGTGGCACAAGAAATAACACCAAGAATCAACAAACGGGATCACATCAAAATAAAAAACTGCACAGCAAAGAAAACAATCAACAGAATGAAGAGACAACCTGTAGAATGGGAAAAAAAATTTTGCCAGCTACTCCTTGAACAGTGGGATAGTATTTGGAATATATAAAAACTCAAAAGGCCCTCCCAAACAAAAAAATAAATAAAAAAATAAAAAATAAAAAAACGGCTAACTGCAAGCAATACACGCTTTTGGAAAAAAAAAATACAAATGGCCAATAACTATATAAAAAATGTTTAGTATCTTTGGCCACTAGGAAAATAGAAATAAAAACAGTATTGAAATTCTACCTTAATCTAGTAACAATAGCTATCATCCAGGACTCAAATGCTGCAAAGGGTGTAAGGGAGACTTTCTGCATTGTTGGTGCAAATGTAAACTAGTACAAATAATAGAAATCGGTATGGAAATTCCTCAGAAATTTAAAATGGAAATTCTATTTGATGCAGCTATATCCTTCCTGAGCCTGTACCCAAAATAGTCATTATAATACAATAATGTGTGTGTGGCTTCTCTTATATGAGAAACCAAAAATATAAATAATTTAAAGAACAAAATAAAAGTGATATGGGAGTTAAAAGGGATGTAGACTTTCTGGAGATGGGAGGGGATGTGGGGAAGGGGAGAGGGAGGTGATTGGGCAATGAGTATATACCAGGAGTAAATCAAGGAATTTTAAAAATAAATTAACTGAGACATATCAACATAGAAATCTAAGACAAAAAATAGAATGTCTGTAGTAAGACCACCAAATATGATGGAAAACATTCTCAGTACTGGAAAATATTCTCAATACTGTCAATTAATATAGTAAACAAAAAATACTCTTGAAAATTTTAAATAATCGTTTATTATATCCATTTGGGTACTTTTTCAAGAGATATACCTAGGAAAGAAAGTAAAATGAAAAAATATTCCACATATTTAATCAAACAACTAGAATGACAAAAAAGTGCAATTTATAATCAGATTTAAATTTTTAAAATTACTATTACTGTAAATTTTATATTTTACATGTTTTTAGTACAATTTTCTAGTATTATTGCCTGATGGATAGCAATCATCTGATTAATATGGGTGTACAAACCCACACCCATGCACATAGACGCATACCTGCACATAGAAGTCTCATGTACTTAGGAGTGTATATTTACACACATATACATGTGTGTATACCATCACAGATTACCTGAGTCTGGGGAAGGAAAGAATCAAAACCAGAATTTTCTTCAAAAACATACTATTTGCATGTTCCTCAGATCTGGAGATTTTGCATTCTTATCCAGGCAAAGCAAAACCTGGATGCACTGGAGTCACTATTCGTTAGCAGACAGGAGCTAAGAGTTGGGAAATACCCACCCCTATTACAGTTGTGCTTACCAGGAGCCAGTTGGGATTATAAATAAGAGAAAAAAAAACTTGCAAGGTGCAGGAGAGTGTGTAAAAGCAGACATAGGTGCTGACCAGGAAAATGGTGGTTTTAGTAGCTCTGGACTCTGGAGAAGATCCGGGACTGATACTAGTCCTATGGATTTTTCTCATCTGCTGCTCGTGTCTGTGCAGGATGGAAAACATGGAGCTGCTGGTCCAGAGCATGAGCCCCACAGACAAAGCATCAGGGAGGGACAGCAGGACTACATGCAATAACTGTGCAGATCTGTCATGATAAATAGCAGAGCAATGTCCAAAATCTTGTAGGCTTGCGAGGTTTTTCTTGTCTCTGTTCCCAGTTATGTACAAAAGAAAAATAACAACTACAAGGCTGTATAGGATCCAGATCTGGCAAAAGGAGGAGCCAACGTACTTGGGAGCTGCAGTGGATTGACAAGTGGTGGTCAATTTGTTTATAACCCTCAGCTGAACTGAGTAAGCGTGGTGCTGGGTGTGGGAGGCCCACCTGAGGACTGTTGCCAGCAGCATAAGAGGCAGACCTGGAGAAGAAGTGAGGCTGTTGGGAACTGAAAAAGGCTGTTGGGAGTTGATAGAAGCTGTGAGGAGCTGTTGGTTCCGTTGGAGGAGCTCGTCATGCTGGCTTTCCTGATGAACTTGGCTGTTTTCATCCTCCGAGGAGCTCGGGACCTTGTTGGCCCTGAGAATAGCTTAGGTTCACTTTGGGGGAGCTCTGGTCCTCACTCTGAGCATCGCTTCCTGGCTCCAGAGGGGAAGATGGTGCACTGCTCAGTCTCCTGGAGAAGCTTGCTGCATTGGCTTTCCTGATGAGAACTCAGCTTTCCTGATCATCGGAGGATCTTGGGACCTCACTGTTGCTGAGGATGGCTGTGGTACCCTTCAGGGGAGCTCTGGTTCTTCTGAGCATCACTTCCCGGCTCCAGTGCAGATCCCTCAGCCTGCTAGCACACCCCTTCATCCCGCTGGCACAGACTTTCTAGATTCCACCACTGACCTTTGGGCCTTCCCAGTGCATGAAACAGGCCTGCATGAGACATTGTCATGTCTAGTACCACTTCATGGCAAAAGGAGGAGTCTATAACCTCCTGTCATGTCTATAACCACTTCACTGGCTTCTAGTTGGATTCGTGGGAGGCATTGTTATGGGCTCTAGGCCTTCAGCTGGACTCATGCAGGACATTATCATGGGATCCAGGCCCGCAGTAGGATTCATGGTCTATAGTGTGTGGACAGATTTCCTGCACTCTCTTGTATATGATTCTTTAGGTGCTATTATAAATAATCTTATAAAATATGTGTCCTGTACTATATTGTTTCCCCTTGCAAAATAAATCCCGAAACCATAACAGGAGACTTCGCTTTAAACTTTGCCCACCTGGAGTCCCTGGGGTTGATGATGATGGCCTGGAACACACTCATGAAACAGGTGCTGCCAGTGGACCCGCCCCTGTCCACTCTGATGGAACAGTAGTTTGCACCCCACATCACCAAGGAAAACTTGCCAAACGAAAGCTGACATTGTGTAGGGTACTCCTGTACACAGATGAGTTAAGAGGTTGGCTACCATCAAGTGCTTAAGAATCAGATTTATGGACCTTAACCTGCACCCAGTGAAGTGAAGGAACAGATAATGGCAGAGAAGAGAGGAATTGCCCAGAACTCCGCACATAGTTTGTAGTAAGATCACTCCTATAACCACTTCACTGGCTTCCATCCTGCCAGCTTCGTGTCTTCTGGACCATAGGACAAGGGAAGATGAAGCATAGCTGCTCATACTGGGCCATGAGGACCAACAATCTTCACTAGCCAGTGGTTTTCACCAAGACCTACTCAATAATTTCTTTATTAGGCAGATTCTAAGTTGTTGTTGGCCTATAAGAATTGGTTTACATATTTAGAAAGACTTTGTGATGTACATATCCCTACCGTGAAGGCAGAAACAGTGATAACTCATTCTTCACCATCTTCAAGGCAGGCAGTAGTATGACTAAGCAAAAAGAGGAAGAGAACTTCAGCAACGGAGGGTTAAGCACCTGTCTAAATTTGGACACTGATTTTAGCCAGGGTGGAATCTTACCTGGCTGAATGGAACAGAAACAGTACAATGAACAATCACACTTCCCTCCAAGCTGTTTCACCAGGTTCTTTAATAATCCAGCTCTACATTTAGGTTTTTATATCTCTCTGACCTTCTAAACTGGCAGTACTTTGTAATTTTTGTTGTTACAAGGTTCCATTTGCTTGTATTCTATTGGCCAATGGCAGTTATGTGTGACTATTTAAATATCTTAAGAAATGTGGCTTCACAGAAGGCTAACAAATGACTCGCTTAATGTTCTCTTAGGAATCAAGTACAGCGGCACCTATTGTGGGAACTGTTCAATAATCCCACACCACATTCTAATATTTGGTTCATAAAGCACCAACATATGACCAAAGACTATATGGTAAAAACAAAATGATCACTGATTTCAGATGATACACGAATGTGCTAAAGTTCAGTAACACTATTAACAACGAGGCAAGATGGGTGAATTACACTCCAACCAGTGCCATATGTCCAGACTGGCATATGTGCTGCATGATGTCTTATACACTTAAAAAGTGAAACAAGCCCAGCCTGGGCAACTCAGTGACTTAGCAAGAATTTGTCTCAAAATAAAAAATAAAAAGCCTAAAGATGTCGCTCAGGACAATGCCCCCATGTTTAGTTCCAAGTACTGAAAAGAAAAATTTGAGATAGATTTTGGGGTCACATGTACAGATTTAACAGTGTTATCATTTTTAAAAAAGTTTAGGATCCCCACAACATTGAGCAGAATGTAGAACTTCCCATGTCTCCTGCACAACGCTGAGCCTCTCCCACTAGTAAATTCTCTTGTCAGAGCAGAATATTCACTACAGTTAGAGAACATTTTTCCAATAGGCGAAGACAAGGTGATACACAGCTAACAAATGTTGGGAAACCATAATAATTATGTTAACTTGTCTTAAATGTTTCTTAGCAGGCTTAGGAGGGAAGTAGCCTCACTATAAACACAGAGTACAGATGTTCCCAGAATTGATAGAAATCCTGGCTGCCTTGGTTGTGTCAGACACTCAGAGTTTGAGAAAACTTTCTCCTCAAACGATTGCCTTTAGACATACTACCTGCACTGAACAAGATGATTCTTGTAGGTTCTTCCTACACCACAAAACCCACCAGGAGACTATAGGAGCACTTCTTGGAATCCTAACAATTTAGGCTGGGATTCCCATAACAGAGGCTGAGCAGCACGCTGAATTTAGAACAACATCCATTTGCACCTTCAAGTTCAGGTTTCATTGTCACTTGAATTAATGCACAACGTCACTGGAAGTGAGGGTCACATTCAGTTGGGATCCATCAGGGATTGGTGAGGGACAGTCTAGGACCGCCATTTCTTTTTACTGCTTAAGCCCATTTCTCTGAGCTCTTCCACTTCCTGTGTAACTTTGGCATTTACCCACAATCAAACCAGAATTCCTTTTTCTGGAATGATACTTGACCCAGGCATTTTTTGTGTATGTGTGGTACTGGGAATTGAACACAGACCTTTCATAGTGAGGTATCTCCTCAGGCTCTAAATTTAGTTTAGACATGTTCTTTTCTAAAATGCCAAGGCTGGGCTCAAACTTGCAATCCTCCTGACTCAGCCTCCGAGAGTGCTGGGATTACAGGCGTTCACCACTGTGAACAGCTTGCTCGGAGTCTTAACATGGGTCTTCCTTACCAACCGAACCTCTTAGAACCTTGGTATGGGTTTTCCGTACACACTTCACCTCTAAAGCTGCAGTGAAGATACCAGTGTCTTTCTATCTATAAAGTTGGTGATCACAGTGTAATGATCTCTATGACCAGGACAAGTATTTCAAGGAGGCAGCAGTTCCTGAGATACGGGTCTTGAGTCTGTGACCTCACCTCCCCTCAGACCTGCAATCATCATTTCGTCTGTAGCAGCTATGAGTGTGCAGGCTGGGGAGCTGAGAATGTTTCTGAACACCTTTACCCCAGGTGATAATTGTCAATAATTACAAGTTCTTTGCTAGCATCTCAAGAGAACAGCAGAGTGTGGTGAGGCTCTTACATGATTCCTGAAGGAAGACAGGTCTCACCGGGAGGAGGCAGGAACTACTGAGGCCTGACAAGTGGAAGACTGCCAGTGAAGTATGATTTAGTGGGCATGGTTGCAGGAAGAGGTGAATGCATGTGAAGTAGGATGTCCTGGACGTAGGCAGTGGTACAGGACAGACATAAGTTTTGTAAAAAAGGGATGGAGTCCAGGAGAGACAAGGACCTGAGCAAGACACAGAACACACATGAGGCAGTGATGGTAATGGGAAGAATAGTGGGAAGGAGAGAGCTAAACACCCAAAGAGAACCAAGAATAGCAAGAGAAATATGAGAAAAACCAAAAGATGGAAATATTTACTAAGTTGCTTGCCAAGAAAACATGCTAAAAGTCAGTATAATGAAGAAATGGGTGACAGACACAGGT
This sequence comes from Chinchilla lanigera, assembly GCF_000276665.1. Taxonomy (NCBI): domain Eukaryota; kingdom Metazoa; phylum Chordata; class Mammalia; order Rodentia; family Chinchillidae; genus Chinchilla; species Chinchilla lanigera. The sequence continues at coordinate 421,403 of NW_004955558.1, forward strand.
TTAAATAGAAATTTCTATGGATTTTCTTTATCGTTTTGGCTGATCCATATGCTGATTACTGTGTCAATTGTCTTTTCTTGGTTGTTTTTTTTTTCTGACAAAAAACCTTGGATGAAATCGATAATGTCAATGTGTAGGGTGAAAAATAGATGTACTTACTATGTAGGGATAGAAGACACTGGCGACAGAACCCCAAACACAGGGGACAAGAAGATTGGAGATGTATGGAAAATAATATGCCAGAGAATTGTGCAGGCCCTCAAACTACTTTAATAGACATCCCATGAGTGATGCAGAATACCTTCAAAAATTAAGTGAAAGCCATTCAAGGCTGCGCTTATATGCTATGCCCCCTCCACTATGAACATTTGTTGTCAATCTTTGGAAGCATTGATTTCTTTTAAACCATTTTGTCCAGAACATTGATGATATAGCTAGTTCCTAAATTGTTCCACCACAGTGACACAGAAACCACAGCCTTTGATCTCTCAATACTTCATAACTAGACTGTTAAGACAGTCTCCTTCGGGTTTGTATCCAGTGGAGGACAGAAACAGTGCTTGGATGTGCTGGTGTTCCTGTCTCCCTAAGCTGAAGGCTTCAAAGATCCTGAGTAAGAATTTGTTCCTTACTGAAAGGGGGGATAATGTGAGGATACTGAACACTTGCGAGCATCAAGGAGGCAATGTGGAATTTTGAATAACTAGAAAAATATGAATTATTTGAATAATTATTTTGAATTTTTGAATAATTTTGAATAATTTGAATAATTTTGAATAATAATAACAAAATCTTGAATAATTTGCTGTTTCTGATTTCTGTGATAAAATGTCTGATGCTGAATAATTTACAGAGGAAAGTGTTTATGTATATCACAATTTTGATTGCTTGAGGCAATGCAACAAGATCAGCACAGTTTGTGTGAGAGGCCCCTGCAGTACCACACAATAGCTGGTATTATCATAGCATGGTTGTGCACAAGAGGAAGAGATTAAAAGTGGAAAAGGAATCTGAGGGGAGAAAGAGACCAGTCTTTCCATCTGCTAACAAGTCTCTCATGTGAATTAATCAGGCTCCCCCAAAAGCTCCTTTTAAAATTTCCAATGTCAGATCACCTCCATGACCTATGGGGCTCATCACAGCCATTTTCTAATAGAACACACTTGGGAGATAAACCTCATCCAAACCTGAAAATCCTGCGAGAAAGACAATCCACCTCTGTTACAAAGAGGGTAAGCTCTAACGTGTTAGTCTCCAAGGCTGGGACAAGGTGTCTCCCCAAGGAATCTTAAAGTACTAAGTTAGTCAAGCCAACTTTCACTCATGGTGTCAGCGGTTTTAGACCATAGTCAGCCTGCTCCAACACAGAATCATCATGGTGAAAGATTATGGCCAAAAGACACCACAGGAGGGCAAGCAAGAGTAATGGTACTCACTCCGTGGCAGCCAGGAAACAGAGGATGAGAGAGCCAGGTCGGAAGGGAGCAGAAACAAGTTATACCTTTTAAAGTCATGCCATCCAGTGACCTACTTCCTTCAACAGGGCTGTACTCCTAAAATCCCATTAGGCTATGAATTCATTAACATGTTGTCATTGTGAATTGTGCCCCAGTAGAAATGACTATGCAGGTATCCCTAGAGAATACTGGCTTTAATTGCTTTCGGTATACTAAGGAATGTCATAGATTAATAGAATACGGGGTCTGTTTTTAGGTTTTTTGAGGACACTCCATGTAGACTTCTACAGTGGATATATGAATATATAATCCCAATGGCAAGATAGAAGGATGTTGTTTCCCTGAATTCTCTCAAACTGTGAAGCTAAACTGTGGTGTCAACTTGAATAAGAAACGCCTAGTGGATTAGTTTAGGACAGTTCTGGATGTGTCTGAATGATCAGCTTACTGAAGAGGGAAGGCCCACTCTGGATGTGGATAGCACCAAGCAATAGGCTTGTAGCCTGGATGAAATAGAAAGAGAAAGAAGGAAGTCTGGCTTTTGCTTCTTCAGAGAAACTGCAGTCTTTACCATTGGCTTTGGACATTCATCACCAGTCTTCCAGCACAGACTCTTCAGCCTCTGATGCAGACCCTTCAGCCTCATGGTAGAGACCCACAGGGTACCCTGCAGTGAGCTGCAGCCCTTCAACTTCATTCAAGAGGTTCTCAGTCTCTAAACTAACTCAAATCTGGAAACTGGTTGTGGGGCTGTGATTCTCTGTTTACTATGAGTTGAGGTCTTTTTCTTTCATTTGTCTTTCATTTTTTCCAGTGGTATAAACCTAGTAAAAATTCAGTAGATTTCCTGTCTATTATGCATTTGGTATTGCTGTGTCTTCCTAGCCAATACCATAGGCCTACAGATGTCAGATCATTTGAATCATTGCTTTGCCTCTGCTGAGCATTATGGTAACTATGTGCAGCTTGTCTTTGGGAGCTCAATGCTGCCACTCGACCCCTGCCACTCTGGAATCCAATTAAACCGACTGCCTCTAAGTTCCCCAATTGAGTGACAGGTCCCAGTCATATGGAGAAGGTCTGGCATACCGAGAAGAGCAATGAAAGGGCTTTTCAAGAATGCTGGTGCTTCCCTCATGAATGTTTCTGAAAGTGTCAGCAAAGCATACACTATCCAGATTATCCTAGTGTGAAGTATTAGGTTGAACATGACAAATCAGAGTTCCCTTTTCCCTGAGCCTTTGAATCCCCTCCACAGTAAACCAAAGAATGTCAGGCATCTCTATTTCAATCACAGTGAACCACCTTTTGATGCATACTTCTGCCCACAAGCCAAATAATCCATTCACACTTTTGGAAAATTCTACAAGCTGCAACATTAAATTCAGAATCTCTACTTAATAATCCCACATTGATAAACTCAGCCTGATCCAGACATCTGTTTCTGCCACCCTTAATATTCATCACACCCTTAATATTCATTCCCATACGTTTCCTCAGACCTGTACTTATAGATGTTGGGAAACTCAAGAAGTTCTTTGGAAGTATAGTCAACCTCTTCATGGGTCACTCTTATGGTGGATACATTGTGTCAACTTGAGTCTACAGGCTAGGCTAAGTGACTCAGCAGTTCTACATAACGAGCCTGTTGAAGAGGAGGGAGGGCACGGAGATGGTGTAGGCATGGGCGGATAGCCCAAATATAATATAAGGAGGGAAAACAGTCTTGTTCCCCGTCCCCTTTTGCTCTTCTTGCTTTTACTGTCTTCTGCCAAGTTGAAGTGTTGGCCCTGAGCCCTGCCACCCTGCCTTGGAGCCAGCTGATTATAGAATGAGCCTCCACAAACTCTCAGGTAAATACACTTTTCCTTCATTAATTTTGGGCATTGGGTGTTTTGTTTCAGCAACCAGAGAAAAGCACCTAGAACAGTCACATGGTGTGCCTCACCTTCAGGAGGAAGGACTCATGTATATTGTGAATAATTTCTACTGTCAATCTTTCTCCCATCCTTTCTCAAAGGGACCAACAGCAGCAACAATAAGGTGTTTCTAAAATTCAAAATCCAGACATTGAATAGGATCCTGAAGCTCAGAAAAAAATAGTAAGAACCAAAAAAATGGAGCTACATCAAATTAAAAACCTTCTACAAAATAGAGTACACCAATATGAATGAAGAGATTGCCTTTAGGATGGCAAAAAATCTTGGCAGCTAATATTGCAATAGGGGCTAATATCTAGGATATATAAAAATCTAAAAAGCCCCTTAACATCAATATATCAGATAATATAATCAATAAATAGACAAAATGAACAGACACTTTTTAAAAGAAGTACAACGGGCCAATAAATATATTTTAATTTCTTAAGCCACTTTATCTACCATGTGAATGCAAATCAAAATTACATTAGGATTTCCTCTCACTCCAGTCAGAATACAAAACACCAAGTGCCTGCCTAGCTCAGTTGGTAGAGCATAAGAATATAAAACACCACATATGCTGGTGAGGATACATGGAAACAGGAAATGGCCCACATTGCTGGTAGAAATGCTAATTAAGAAAGACATTATAAAAATCAGTACAGGAATGTAATTTCATCAAACAGCCTAAATCTAAAGCGACAGTTATACCTAGATACATCACACCTTGTTAGGTTCATTTTACCCATCAAAAGTCACCGTTCTGAGTTCACAGCCTCAGTCATTAGTGGATTTTTCCTTAGAACCTACCTAATAATTATTTTTGGAAACCTTCACAATTTTGTGGAAACCACAATTACACGCCACAGCAGATTTTTTGGTGGGAGGTTTGCAAGTAGCCAATGCAAGAGCAGTCTTCAGTTCTGCTTGCTGCGGCTTGACTGCTGCCCTGTGATCCCTATCTGACAGATACACAAGTTTCCTGCATCGTAACAGGCCGATGCATGTAGCTCTCTCGAGTGCTATTGGTTTGTCCTTCTTAATGGCCTAAGATCCCTAAGATGCAGCCAAAATGCGCTGCACCTTAAGGTTTTGTTAATACAGTACTTTATTGAATTAAATTATGTAACTGTGGGAGACATCGTATATTTAAGGTTTAAATGATAAAAATGGGCATTTGTATGCATTTTTCTGACCTTATTTGAAATTCATATTTGTTTCACAATTCATGGGAGCTCTAGGAATGTAACCCCCATGAACTTCAGAAGTCCCGTATACTCCAAGGAATTAAATTAGCATCTTATTGACATAGCTGTTTACACATAATTCACAAGAATGAAGCTATGCAAGCAAACGTGGTACCCATAAAATGCATGAAAGGTTCAGAAATACTGGTATGTATACATAATGGAGTACTGCTGTACCATAAAGAAGGATAAATGGAATCATTTATAGGCAATTGGATGCACTTTGAGACCATAGATTAACTGAAATAAATCATGCATAAAGCTTAAATATGTCATTGTTTCTCTTATATGAGAAGGCAAAAATATAAATAAATTAAAGAGTAAAATTAAATGTAAATAGTAAGAGTCACAGATTGATCTTTTGCAAAAGGTGGTTGGAGGGAAGAGAATAAAGAGGGATAGGGATGAAAAGAGAATTTACATGTGCTATGTTACATGTGCCAACTCCCTGTGAAGGATGAGGATATTATGTCCTGTGGACACATACTAATAAACATAAAATTTTAAAAAGGAGAATGCTGCACAGAAGCAGGGAATGCAATTAGATATATATGTCTCTCTGCCACTTGCTCTTCGAGAAGACCTCCATATCTTTTAGTCTTTTCAGCCTTCAGAGGTCATGAAAATGTAAAAGCATCTCCCATAACTTTAAAGGTCTCTCTGGAGATATTTACAAGAAAGTTGTAACTTTCTTTGTTAATGAGCAACTATGAAAAAAGTTCTTCTGATGTCCTTGGTTCCCCAAACCTCCAGGGTCATTTTCAATACAGGTGCAATGATAATTGCAATTCACAGAGGAGGGAGGTTACAGATGGATAAACCTTTATGTGAGGGTCTAGCTGCCTCCCTCACCTGCACTGCTGGTTGTGCTGAGCACCGCAAGGAACCCGACTTCTTGAAGAGAGCAGGTGTCAGGTGAGTAGTTTGTATTTCAGCCTCAACGGTAGAGTCAGTAAGGAAAGAGAGTGTGACTAAGTGCTTACATGAGGATCAGGTATTGTGGGGTGGGAACAGGTTAAGAGCAAAGGTAGGCAAGGACAGAAGTAAGTCTTTCATTGTGTGCTGTGCTAGAGAGAGAAATGAGGGTCTTGCAACCCATACCACTTCCTGGTGCCTTGTAGAGTAATTAAAACTTTACTGTGGATGAACATTTGTGAATTATCACCACGATAAAGAAATAGGGCTTTAGGAACTGAAGAAATGGAGTACTGAAACATAGCCGTTCTTCACAGAAATTAGAGAATAAAGGATAAATTCATAGCTCTTTCTTCATCCCTTTGATTCTTTTTTTTCTGTCTTTCTTTCTTTCCTTCTTTCTTTCCTTCCTTCTTTCTTTCTTTCTTTCTTTCTTTCTTTCTTTCTTTCTTTCTTTCTTTCTTTCTTTCTTTCTTTCCTTCTTTCTTTCTTTCTCCTTTTCTCTGTCTCTCTCTTTCTCTTTCTCTGTCTCTGTCTCTGTCTCTCTCGGTCTCTATCTCTGTCTCTCTCTCTCTCCCTACAAACAGGTATTTTGAGACAAGGTCTCATTATGTAGTTCAGGATGGCCTTGAATTCACCATGTCACCCAGGCTGGCCTCAAACTCGCAACAATCCTGCTTAAGCCTCCTAAGTTTTATTTTTGGCCAATCTGCCTTCATTCACATAGCTGTGAAGAACCCTGAATACAGTGACTCCTGGCACATTCTGTTTTAAAGGGAGTCAAGTTGCACCTCTCTACTCAGCACCAGACACCTTCAGATTTCATCACGGTTCGCAGGTTTGAACTTTTCTTCTGTCCTCACAGATTTGCACCGTATGTGCTCCGGCATAACCTGTGTCTTGAGTTTCTTTAGCCATGGTGGTGAGCCCCAGGCACTGCAGAAGTACAGAACTTCATATAAATTTTCCCAATTACAAATGTTTGCCCACATTTTTTAATGTTTTAATCTACTGTATTCTGTACTTGTATTTCATAGTTTGTGTGTGTTTGTGATACATAATGACTTTCACCTTGGAGAATCAGTTCATATACAAATCATATCTTGGTCACTTTTACATACTAATCTTTCCCTGGTCCTTCCCTGTACTCTTGTCCTCAGATTTTCATGCTCTCACTTTTTATTTTGTTTGTGATTGCCAAATGGACCACATACATATCTCAAAAATGATTCAGAGCACTATTTTGCTTGATCCCATGACAAAATTAGCGTCGAAATACACACCTTTAAAAAAAAAAATAAAACAAAAAATGAAGTGCACCACTGCCATTCTTCTGAGAAGTGTCTTATTCACATCATCCACTGTGCTTGTTGGTGCATGTGAGTTTCACCCTGTACAGACATGTGTGGCACATCACACATATTCTTAGCAGTAACACCTCTTCCAGATAATTACTCTGACTTCTTTTAGTGACAAGTATGTGTAAAGAGCGATAGAGCCATCTCAGCTGGTGAGAGCACAGTTGAGCAGAAGTTCACAAATGGAACACAATTCTCTGTGTAACAGATAGACCAAGACACACGTAGTATGGTCATTTGCCCAAAGTTCCCATCTATCTCCTCTCAGTAACTAACCCCAAGGTCATGGTATTCTTGCACATACTTGAAGAGTGGAGCAATAAAACATAGGCTTGCATCATTTCTCATGTTTCAGATATTGCATCACTAATGTCTGCTCAATACTTTATATAAATGGACTCTGGAATTTTTTATATTTGTGATTTGTATGCCCTTCATGAGACCTTTAGAGAATTCAATTTAATTACTGAATATTATTCATGTTTTTCATTAGCATTGCTACGTTTCATTTCATGGCATGAATGTCAGTTCATTGGGCATGTTAGTGGGCATGAAGATAGTTTTGAGTTTAGGGCTACTGTGAGTCAGTATTCATGTTACTATAGAGAATGTGTAGGTTTTGTCTCCGTGATGCATTTATGATTGTTTCTGAGTAAATTTATAGAAATGAAATTATTACAACATAAGGTGGCATTTCAAACACTTATATAGATGCTACTGAACAGTTTCCCAAAATACTTGTACCTACTTTACACAAAAAATTTCATAGTTTATTGATATTCTTACCAACTTTGCAATTTTCTGTCATTGGAATTTTACCTTTCTGGATGGTGTATGATGGTATCATTTAGTGATCTTACTTGAGTTTTTCTGGTTAATGAGGACACAAACGCTTAGAGTATTCTCATTACCAGCTAAATAAATTCTTTTTCAGGAATTGAACCTGAAATATTTTTTCAATTTTTTATTTTTGCATCATCTGTAGGAATTCTTTAAGATGAATCCATGTGTGTCTGTGTCTGTTTTTTCCCTTTCTGTTCTAGCTCCCTGTTTTTCTGACTCTGTCATGCCCTCATTCCACACAACTATGTTTGTATTTTGATGAAAATAGTTCTGTCACATCATCCATATGGTTAAGATGTTTTATAAGAAATAATTTTATATCCTTTGATCACACAAATAATTTTTACTAAAATGTTTTATATTTATCTTAAATATTTACACTAGAATTTGACTTTGATCATACTTAAGCTTTTCTCTCGTGTGAATAAGGTAAGTTTTAGGTCTTACTGAAAATGTTGGAATTTCACTCTTTCCATGTTGTCCTTTCTCCCCCCAGGTTAACAAGGACTCCTGCATAGCAATGGCTGAAAATGTGCAGAGAATTCTGTCTGTGTCCTCTTGCTTCTTGAAACAGTTCTAATTCCACAAAAGCACAACACTAAAGTAATTTTTGGCATTAAATCTCTACAATGAGCCTTGCTCAGAGAAATGATTGTCAGCATAATTCAAAAGAAATTTTAGAAGGAAATGACAAAATAGCTTGCAGGGATTTGGCACTAGGAATACTCTTTTTGTCACAGACTGTGATTGGAATTCTGGGAAATTTTTCTCTTCTATACCATTATGTTTTCCTTCACCATAGGCAAAGCAGATTGAGATTTATAGATTTGATTCTCATGCACTTGTGTATAGCTAATTCTTTAGTTATTCTTTCAAATGGATCTTCCCAGACAATAGTAGCCTTTGGGTCGAAATATTTATTCAATGAATTTGGTTGCCATGTTACCTTGTACGTCTTCAGAGTGGGCACAACGATGTCAATTTGTAGTGTATGTTTCTTGAGTGTCTTCCAGACAATTATAATCAGCCCCACTAACTCCTGTTGGAAATATCATAAAATAAAATCTCCAAAATACATTGGCTTCATCATATCTTTCTGCTGGTTGCTACATATGGGAGTAAATTTCATTTTTCCTCTGTATATGTTACATGCATCTGGGAAACTAGAAAGCAGAAACATCACAAAGGAAAGACATCTGGGATTCTGTGCTGTTGTAGATTATGGGACTACCATGAACTCAGTCTATATTGCATTAGTAGTATTGCCTGAGGTTTCTCTTATTGTGCTAACAATATGGGCCAGTGGTTCTACTATTTTTGTCCTGTACAGACATAAACAGCAGGTTAAGCACATTCATTGCACTAATGTTTCCCTCAGATCCCCTGAGTTGAGAGCCACCAAAAGCATCCTTCTCCTGGCAAGCACATTTGTAACATTTTACATCATCTCCTCCATCTTTCACAGTTTCATTGCCCTTTTTTATAACCTCAGTTGGTGGTTGGTGAATATCTCTTGCCTCATTTCTCTGTGTTTTCCAACTATCAGCCCCTTTCTGGTCATGAGTCAGGATTCCTCTATATCCGTGTTCTGGTTTGTCTGGATAAGAAACACGAAACATCTCTTTTCAGCAGAAATATATAATTGTATATTTTCTCGATCCTTTGTGTTGTGTACTCCTCAATTCATTATGAAAGGCACTACCTAATTGCAATGAGAGATCACGTATCTTTCTTAAGAGGATTGCTGCACATTTCAGTTGGTTGAATGTGGGACCTTCATGGGAATAATGGGTATGAATAAAGCACATTGTCTCAATTTTGGTGCACAGTGTCCTGTTCATATCTATCTGAAAAAGTGTTTCTTTAGGCAAATTGAATGTATTTACTTCTAACTGTTGGCTTGACCGATGACAATCTTTACTAATTGTTTGCTCAAGAAAGGATGCTAAAAGTGAGTATGATGAAGAGATGGGTGACAGACACAGGTTTAGAAAAATCTTCCTGTGGGTTTTCTTTGTCTTTTTGGCAGATCCATATGCTGATTTTTGAGTCAACTGTCTTTTCTTGTTTTTTTTTCCAACAAAGAACCTTGGATGAAATCGATAATGTCAATGTCTAGGGTGGAAAATAGATGTACTTACTATGTAGGGATAGAAGACACTGGCGACAGAACCCCAAACACAGGGAACAAGAAGTGTGTAGATCTATGGAAAATAATATGCCAGAGAACTGTGCAGGCCCTCAAACTACTTTAATAGATGTCCCCTGAGTGATGCAGAATACCTTCAAAAATTAAGTGAGAGTATCAGCCATTAAAGGCTCCACTTATATGCTACGCCCCCTCCACTGTGAATATGGGTTGTCAGTCTTCCGAAACATTAATATCTTTTAAACCATTTTGCCCAGAACATTGATGCTATAGCTAGTTCCTAAATTGTTCCACCACATTCATACAGAAACCATAGCCTTTGCTCTCTCAATACTTCATAACTAGAATGTTAAGACAGTCTCCTTGGGGTTTGCAACCAGTGGAGGACAGAAACACTGTATGAATGTGTTGGTGTTCCTGTCTCCCTAAGCTGAAGGCTTCAAAGCTCCTGAGTAAGAATTTGTTTCTTACTGAAAGGGCAGATAATCTGAGGATACTGAACAGTGGAGAGCATCAAGGAGACAATGTGGAATTTTGACCTTCCATGCAAAGGAGGAAACTCTACATCGGAATTATGTGGAGAAGAAAACCTGAATATTTTGCTGTTTCTGATTTCTGTGATAAAATGTCTGATGCTCAATAATTTACAGGGGAAAGTGTTTTATGTATATTACAATTTTGATTGCTCAGGTCCATGCAACAATATCAACTCATTTCTGGTGAGAGGCCCGTGCAGTACCACACAATGGCTGGTATTATCATAGCATGGTTGTGTACAGGAGGAAGAGATTACAAGTGGGAAGGAATCTGAGGGGACAAAGAGTCTAGGCTTTCCATCTCCTAACAAGTCTCTCATGTGAATTAATCAGGGTCCTCCAAAAGCTCCTTTTAAAATTTCCAATGTCAGGTTCCCCCATGACCTATAATCTCAGAGTAGGTCTCCATCACAAATATTTTCTAATAAAATACCTTTGCAAGATAAACCTTATCCAAACCTGAACACCCTGAGAGCAAGACAATCCACCTCTGTTACAAAGAGTGTAAGCTCTATTGTGTTAGTTTCCAAAGCTGGCACAAGGTGTCTTACCAAGGGATCTTAAAGTATTAAGTTAAGCTAATTTGACTCATGGTGTCAGCAGTTTTAGACCATGGTCAATTTTCTCCAACACACAATCATCACAGTGGAAGTTCATAGCCAAAGGACATCAGAGAAGGGCAAGTAGGAGTAATGGTACTCACTTTCTGGCAGCCCGGATACAGAGATTGAGAGAGCCAGGGTGGAAGGAACCTGAAACTGGTTATACCTTTCAAAGTCATGGCATCCAGTGACCTACTTCCTTCAACAGGGCTAAACTCTTAAAATCTCATTAGGCTATGAATTTATTAACCTGTTGTCATTGTGAATTGTGTGACAGTAGAAATGGCTATGCAGGTAGAGAATGCTGGCTTAAGTTGCTTTCAGAATACTAAGAAATGCTATAGATTGATACAATGCAGGCTCTGTTTTCAATTTTTTTGTGGACACTCCATGTAGACTTCTACAGTGAATGTATTAATGTAAAATTTCAATTTCAAGATAGAAGGATGTTGTTTCCCTGAATTCTCTCAAACTGTGATGCTAAACTGTGGTGTCAACTTGAATAAGAAATGCCTAGTGGATTAGTTTAGGACAGTTCTGGATGTATTGAATGATCAGCTTACTGAAGAGGGAAGGCCCACTCTGGATGTGGATAGCACCAAGGAACAGGCTGGATGAAATAGAAAGAGAAAGAAGGAAGTCTGGCTTTTGCTTCTTCAGAGAAACTGCAGTCTTTACCATTGGCTTTGGACATTCATCACCAGGCTTCCAGCACAGACTCTTCAGCCTTCTATGCAGACCCTTCAGATTCATGATAGAGACCCACAGGATACCTTGCAGTGAGCTGCAGCCCTTCAACTTCATTCAAGGGGTTTTCTTTCTGTAAACTAACCCAAGTCTGGAAACTAGTTTTGCGTTGTGATTCTCTGTTTACTATGATTTGAGATCTTTTTCTGTTCATTTGTCTTTAATTTTTTCCAATTGTATAAACCTAATAAAAATTTAGTAGCCTTCCTGTCTCTTTCACATTTGGTATTGCTGTGACTTGCAAGCCAATACCATAGGCCTACAGATGTCAATCATTCGAATCATTGCTTTGCTTCTGCTGTGCATTATGGTAACTATGTGCAGCTTGTCTTTGGGAGCTGAATGTTGCCACTGGACCCCTGCCACTCTGGAATCCAATTAAACCAACAGCTTTTAATTTTTCCAATTGAATAACAGGTCCTAGTCATATGGAGAAAGTCTGGCATACAGAGAAGAGCATGACTGGGCTCTTCTGGGATGCTGGTGCTCCCCTCATGAATGTTTCTGAAAGTGTTATTACATGGTCCTCTTTCCAGATCATCCTAGTGTGAATTACTAGGTTGAACTGAGAAATGAGAACTCCTATTTCCCTGAGCATTTGAATTCCCTACAGAGTGAATCAAAGAATGTCAAGCATCTGTATCTCAATCACAGTGAACCACATTTTGATGCATACTTCTGTCCACAAGCCAAATAAAACACTAACACTTTTAAAAATTCCACAAGCTAGCCAAGCAAAAACCCAGGGACCTGAGCGGTTCTCTGTCCGCTGCCCCCCTCCCCCACTGGAGCTGATCTGAACCTCGTATACCTTCGGGAACTCTGGTGAGCTGCTGCCACCCCCACACATGAGCTTCGGAGCCAGGCAAAATCTTGGACAGCTCAAAGGGCCTGGGATTCCCTCCACAACCCTCCCCTCCTCCTATTTGGAGCTGGGCTGCACCTCAGACAGCTCTGGGAATTCTAGTGAGTCGGTTCCACCACTGCTCCACCAGTTTCAGAGCCAAGGGGAATCCCAGACAACCTCAAAGGCATTGGGTGAGCCTCCCTACCCCCACCCCATATCCTCACTGGAGCTAAGCTGAAACGTAGACAGCTTCAGGGACCTCAGTGTCTGTGCAATTACCCCCCTACACTGGTGTGTGAACTGGGTGTGGTAGTGGCAGTATATGGAGATGTGGTGACCATGACTCACCCTGTACTACACCCCAGTGGAAACAGGGCTGAAACCCAGACAATGCTGGGAACCCCTGAGTGGGAGGCAAGCTGAGCCACAGATAGCTGTGAGAGCACTGGGAGTCACACTGTGCCCACACACACACACCATCGAGGGAATCACACAGAACACTGGGGTCCTTTGGGTTCTTGCCCCACTACTATGACATCATTCTGGGAGGGAGCCTGAGCTCCAGGGAACCTTGGCATCTCTGAAAATGACAAAATGAAGGAGCAAAATGCATTCTCAGACCTCTGCCCCACCCAGAACAAGTCCATCAGATATTGACACAGATGAGCTTGGAAGTCATACACCTGAAATTTCTGAAATGATAACAACTGAAGAAAAGAAGCAACTTCATCAGGCCATAGAAGACAGCAGATCAGAAATAATCGCTGAGATAAAAAAAGAAATGATAACAATAATGAAAGAACTGGTTAGCACATGTAAGAAAACAGGAAAAAAACTAGAGGAGCATAGTAAATTAATGGAAACCTTGAATGAACACTATAGGAAAGAACTGGAATACATGAAACAGATTCAAACAGATATCCAGGAAATTAAAACGTTGATGGAAAGCTGGCAAAACTGCTTGAATGAAGATGAAGATAGACTTTCAGACCTTGAAGACAGCATTGCTATGAATGAACATGAAAGAACGGATGTCTTAAAAATAACAATTTAACAGCAGTAAGATGAAGCAAAGAAAAACAATGTAAGAGAAATGGGTTTCAATAGAACATCAGATGTCAGCACAAAAGATATAAAAAGACTATTTGTGGAAGTAATTCCCGAAAATTTCCCAAGTATGGAAAAAAAGTTGGATATTTAGGTGAGTGAGGCACATAGAACTCCAACGAGCTGTAACCAAAATAAAACTACACCTACACATATAGTTATCAAGATCCCAGAAATTCAACAAAAGGAGAGAATATTAAAAGCTGTTAGAGAAGAGGAAAAGATCACCCATAAAGGAAATCCCATCAGAATCACAGCAGATTTCTCAACACAAATCATCAAGGCAAGAAGAGCTTGGAGTTAAATATCTCATGTCCTGAAGGGAAACAGCTTCCAATCCAGATTGTTGTACCCTGCAAAGCTATTCTTCAGAATTGAGAGAGAAATAAAATATTTCCACCTGAAAGACCAACTAAAGAACTTCATGAGTGCCAAACCAACCCTACAAAGAGTACTAAAAGATATTATAGAAAGAAATTTTTAAAAACTACAACTTTAGGAACAACAACAGAACATAAACACCAAGCAGAGCAAGCAATTAAACAGAGGGAAGCAAGAGGAACCAACACCAGGAAAACAGCATGACAAAGATAAGCTAATACATATCAGTTATAACTGTTAATGTAAACGGACTCAATTCACCAACCAAAAGAAGTAGACTGGCACATTGAATCAGGAAACAAAATCCAACAAGATGCTGTATACAAGAAACACACTTAACTCAAACAGAAAGGCATAGACCAAAAATCAAAGGACGGAAAACAATACTCCACGTGACACATACCCAGAAAAAAGTGGGTGTAGCTATTCTGTTTGCAGACAATGGGAACTTCAAACCGAGATAAATTAAAAGAGGTAAAGAAGGTTAATACATGCTTGTGAGGGAAAAACTTCAAAAGGAGGAGATAACAAACAGAAACATCTATGCACCAAACACAGGGGTACCAAAATATATACGACAAATGTTAACAGACATGAAAAATGAAATAAGCAGCAACACAACCATAACAGGGGACTTCAATGGCCCATTGTCACAAAGAGATAGATCAACTAGACAAAAATTAACAAAGACATAACAGAACTAAACCAAACATGTGAACAAATGGACTTAGTAGACCTGTACAGAGTGTTCCACCCAACAGCATCAGAATGCACATTCTTTTCAGCTGCACATGGGTCATTCTCTAAAGTACACCATATGCTAGCCCATAGAACATGCTTAAGGAAATGTAAAGGAGTTGAAATTATCTCATGCATATTATCAGACCACAGTGCAATGAAACAAAATTAATGACAGGAAATGGCAAGAACTCCATAAGTACATGGAAGTTAAACAGCACCCACCTGAACAATCAATGGGTCACAGATGAAATCAAAGGGGAAATGAAACACTATGTACAATCAAACGAAAACGCAGACCCTGTGGGATGCAATGAAAGTAGTTCTCAGAGGGAAATTTATACCAGTGAATTCCTACTTCAGGAAAACAGAACGAGCACAAATAAACAATCTTATGCTACACCTCAAGCTTCTAGAAAAATTAGAATAAATCAAACCAAAAGCCCAGAGGAGGCAGGAAATTATGAAGCCCAGGGCAGATATTAATTCAATGGAGACTAAAAAAAAAATACAGAGAATTAATGAATCAAAGAGTTGGTTCTTTGAAAAAATAAATAAAATTGATAAACCCCTAGCCAACCTTATTTAAGAAAAGGAAAGAAAAACCTGAAATACATGCAATAAGGAATGAAAGAGATGAAATCACTACAGATCCTGTAGAAGTTCAGAAGATCATGAGTAACTGCTTTGAAAATCTTTACTCTCACAGGATGGAAAACACAGACGAAATGGACAGATTTCTAGATATGTATGAATTAACAAAGCTGAATGAAGAACATATAAAAATCCTGAATAAACCTATATCAGCAAGCAAAATTGAAAATGTAATAAAAAAACTTGCCAATGAAGAAAAGTCCTGGTCCTGATGCATTTACAGCTGAATTCTACAAGACATTTAGAGAAGATTTAATGCCAATACTTCTCAAACTCCTTAAGGAAATGGAAATTGAAGGAATTCTCCCCAAATCATTCCTGGAGGCAAGTATTATCCTGATATGAAAACTAGAGAAAGACCCAAGCAAAAAAGAGAACTACATGCCAATATCCCTAATGAACATAGATGCAAAAATTTTCAACAAAATGCTAGTAAACAGAATGCAACAAATCATCAAGAAGATTATACACCATGACCAAGAGGGATTTATACCAGGAATGCAGGGATGGTACAATATACACAAATCAATTAATGTAATACACCATATCAATAGAGCCAAAGACAAAAATCATTTGATCATCTCAATTGATGAAGAAAAAGCTTTTGATAAAGTCCAACACATATTCATGAGAAAAACCTTACAGAAAATTGACTTAGACTTTACCTCAATCTGATAAAAGCCATCTATGACAAACCAACAGCTAACATCATTCTAAACGGTCAAAAACTGAAAGCTTTCACTTTAAAATGAGGAACAAGACAAGGATGTCCACTGTCACCACTCCTATTCAATATAGTTCTGGAAATATTACTTCACAGCAATTAGACAAGAGAGAGAAATAAGAGAAATAAGGATAGAAAAAGAAGTGAAATTATCATTATTTGCAGATGACATGATGCTCTACACAGAAAACTCCAAAAACTCCACCAAAAGGCTCATGGGTTTAATAGGCAAATTCCGTAACATAGCTGGATACAAAGTCAACACGCAAAAGTCAATAGCATTCCTGTACACACACAATAAGCAGACTGAGAGGGAAATCAGTGAAACCACACTTTTCAGAAAAGTATCTAAAAAAATGAAATACTTAGGAATCAATCCAACAAAAGAAGCAAAAGATCTAAGCAGTGAGAATTACAGTACTCTGAAAAAAGAGATAGAAGATGATTTCAGAAAATGGAAAGATGTTCCTTGCTTATGTATAGGAAGAACCAACATTGTGAAAATGGACATACTCCCAAAACTGTGGTACAGATTCAATGCAATCCCCATTAAAATTCCATTAGTATATCTCACAGATCTAGAGAAAACCTTCCTAAAATTCATCTGGAACCAGAAGAGGCCTAGAATAGCAAAAGCAATCCTGGGAAACAAGGAAAAGGAGGAGGCATTACAATCCCTGACTTGAAATTATACTGCAAATCTACTGTCATCAAATCAGCATGGTACTGGCAATAAAACAGACCTGAGGATCAATGGAACAGATTAGAAGATGCAAACAAAGCTAGAAACACACTCAACCACCATATTTTTGACAAAGGGGCCAAACATGTTCACTGGGAGAAAGATATACTCTTTAACAAATGGTGCTGGAAAAACTGGCTTTTCTCATGCCAAAGACTAAGAGTAGATCAATGTCTATCACCATGCACTAAACTAAAGTAAAAATGGATTAAAGATCTAACTATCAAAACAGAAACACTAAATCTACTGGAAGAGAATGTAGGTAATACTCTCAAAGACATAGGTGTAGGCAGAGAGTTCATGAACAAAAATCAAACTACATGGGAAATACTTCAAAGAATCAACAACTGGGATCTGATCTTATTGTAAAAAGTTTCTGCACATCAAAAGAAATCACCAAGAGAGTAAAAAGACAACTCACTAATTGGGAAAAAATTTTATCCAACCACCCCTCAGACGAAGGACTCCTATCTAGAACATATAAAGAATTTTTAAAAATCAGGCCCCCAAAACTCAAAGACCCAATCCAAAAATGGGCATCTGAGATGAATATGCACTTCTCAGATGAAGAAATCCTAATGGTTTATAAATTTATAAAAAATGTTCAACAACATTAGTCATTTGAGAAATGTAAAGTAAAACAACACAGAAAGTCTATCTCACCCCAGAAAGAATGCTTATCATCAAGAAATCAACCAATAGCCAATGCTGGTGGGGCTGTGGGGATAAAATAACTCTTCTCCACTGCTGGTGGGAGTGTAGACTGGTGCAAGCACTGTAGAAGTCAGTGTCCAGTTTCCTTAAAAACAAGGACTAGTGGTTCCATTTGACCCAGCTATTCCCTTTCTTGGTGTCTTCCCCAAAGAGTAAAAGTATCATACCACAGTGATATACACACACCTATCTTTATAGCAGCACAATCTGTAATAGATAGACCATGGAAAAAGTCCAAATGCCCATGAGTGGAAGAATGGATAAAGAAGATATGGGTTTTTTTTATTATTTTAAAAATAAAAGGAGGAAAACATTAACAGACAGACAACATTTTACAAAATAGCAAGGGAACAGTACAGACAGTACAGAGTTACAAACAAAGTGGTAGGGAATTAACAATGCTTGTTGTATTACATATTGCTATCTTCAAAGTGGTTTCTCATGAAAACAGATATAGACAT
>NW_004955558.1:439693-458880 GCF_000276665.1 Chinchilla lanigera
CTTTCCTATCAATTCACAATGTCTATCATATCTCCTAGTAAGAAGATGTGGTTTTTATATAGAATAGAATACTACTCTGTCATGGAGAAGGATAAACTTGAAACATTTGAACATAAATTGATGAGACCATACTTTTAAGTGAATTAAATTAGGCACATATGTTCAAATATCACATTGTTTCTCCTGTGAGAAACCAAAAGGGTAAATAAGGATCCAAATGGATAACAGATACTTGGAAGTAGGAAGAATATGTAGAGGGTTGAAAAGGATACATTTGAGGAAACTGTTTGATCTTATCTTTACACTCTAGTGAAATATAATATTATGTTGTAATGATTTCATTTCTTTGAATTTACTGAAAAGACTTTCACCAAAGAACAAGCTACCATAATTCTATATCCTAGTACTATTCATTATTCACAATACCCAAACTCAAAATCACCTATATGCTCGTTAGCCATGTAACAATGAGTTCGTTAATTGCTTCATATTTAAATGACGGAATCCTATATGCAATGCCATTGAATGTCACTGATAATGGTCAATAATAAAAAAGTTCTCCAAAATTCATGCAATGCATATAAATGCCAAATGGGAATGAATTCACAAATGTTATTTATATACACCACCAAGCAGGCATTAATGATCTAATATCTTAGTTATTAGATTACATATAAGCCTATGTCTAAGTATTCCATTTCTACGTATGTGTCCAACAGAACAATAATGAGAGGTAGTGACCTAGATAAGGTAAAAGGAGCTTCAGGCTAATAACAGTATTCTGTTTCTTGATCCATCAATTATATAGAGATTTGTGTTCCATTTGTGAAATTCCCCTGAGCTGTGCCCTTGCAAATTTTGATACTTTTTTCACTCTTTACATATACACTTAGCAACGATGTCTGAGAGAAATGGTAGTGGTAAGAAAGTGCGTGCCATTTCTGTCTCTACAGGATAAAACCCATGGAACTACAGTCACAAATCCCCAACAAGAAAGCTTCCAGAATAACAGCAAGGTTATGGATATTAACACTTTGATTGTGTCATGGAATCCATCAGAATAGTGCCTTAAATATTTTTAGATATTGCTGGTTTTGTGCATCTGTAGCAATCATAAACATAGGGGAAAGCATGTCTACAAACAATAGAGTTTAGTAGATCAAAATGTGCAACCCGTTGTAGTTGGGAGAATGTAAGTTCTACACACTTGGAATTCTTGGGTTTCGTCACAATGACTTGAAAACCTCAAGACACAGGTGGCTGCAGTGGACACATCCTGTGACTCTCAGCAGAGAAGAAGTTTTAATCCAAAATTCTGGGTGAAATCCTTCAGGCTAAAGTCTGCCAATGTCCTGGTGCTGAGTATATAACTGTGTCCTGGAGACACAGAGTGATCAAGTATTGGCTGTAACTGAGTTTCGAGAATCAAATTATTAAATCTTTTCTTGCACCTGCATATAAAAGAAGGCAGAATGGTAAAGAAGATAGAAATTTGTCAGTATTTCAAGCACACTCTGAGTTAAAGAGACCATTCCTGTAGCAAATCCTTGGAGGCCATTCTGCTGATTCCCCCTGACTGACATTCATATTTAGGCCAGAATGTCTCACAAGGAAAATGAGATGTGAACTAAACTGATCATATCAACATGAATCCACTCCATAAAAGTTTACTGAAAATTTTTTTGTCAATAGTCTTCCTAAAATTGAATCTACAAACATGAAGTACAACTTACAGTATGACTCGCTGCTCTAATCCCTACATATGATACTTTCCCTAACCTTCATAATTCTTCTTGTAAAGATAAGGAAAACTTTGATGCAGAAAAGTTAAATGATCTGTTGGAAGTTAGCACCCTACTTAGGTGCAGAGTAAATATTTGAATCTGACAAGGCTGGCTGGAAAGTCAGTATCCCAGCCACTGTGACACACTGGCAAAACATGACAACCATGTTTCCAAGTGCAGACTGTAATTAGCTTTTTAACAAATTCTTTGCCAATTTAGTATCTCTACAGTTCCTGTTTCTGTGAAAAGATTAAATTTCAGTATCAAATATGAATGAGAACAGTATTCCTGGGAATGAAAACTACTGTAGAATCCATGGGAAACTATGAGTTTTTCACCGAGAGTCCTGCCATCTAGTCCGGCAATCCCTCTTCTGGCTGTTTATACAAACCAACTGAAATCAGGATCTCTGAGATATTAGGACTTCCGTGTCCATTGCTGCAATAGTCACAACAGCTGAGACAAAGGAGCAGCGTGTCTTCCCATTGAAGGATGAATGGGTAGAGCAAATGTGGAGTATATGCCCAATGACATAGTATTCAGTCTTTCAAAACAGATAGAAAGAAATGAGTTCTGAAATAGGTGACAATATGAACTAGGCTTAACAACAGTATGTTGGGTGAAATTAGGCAGTTAAAGAACAAATATTTTATGACTTTACTTATATGTGAAATCTAAATGGCTTACAGAGTGTCAAATGCTGGTCACCGGGGAATGGTGGAGAGGACAACAGAGAGTTGCTAAATAACAACCATAAAGTCCCAGGGAAGTAACATGAAAAGCTCCAGGAGCTCTTGGCCACAACATTACATGTCTAGTTAGCAAAATTTTACTCTTAAAAATTGTTAAGGAGACAGAGCTTATGAAACACCATCTTATAATAAAATCAATGTGCAAAGAGTTGTATAGAAACTAAGGGTGTAGCTCAGTGATAGAGTGCTCTCCTACATATGGGAGTCCCTCCCTGGGTCTGATCCTTCTCACTGAAGAAAAAAATCTATAAATTTTATCTTCTTCTTTCACTGCTGGAGATCAAACCCAGGGTCTTATTTTTGTGCTAGGCAGTTGCTCTCCCACCGAGCCGTTATCTCTAACCTCAGCCAAATATAGAATATTTTTAAACCAGAGAAAACAATGCAAAATATATTTGATCCTAACACCTATCTTCTGCAATGTATGATAGCAAAATTTTCTTTTCCATAAATTCTGCTTCCCTAACTTTAAGAGGAAAACAGTCTTGCTGTAGTCATCAGA
Source organism: Chinchilla lanigera (assembly GCF_000276665.1). Lineage (NCBI taxonomy): Eukaryota > Metazoa > Chordata > Mammalia > Rodentia > Chinchillidae > Chinchilla > Chinchilla lanigera. The sequence goes on from NW_004955558.1 coordinate 442,732, forward strand.
GCATAGATGTCTTCAAGGGGTGACAATTACTCTTTCCTCAAAGTGCATCACATATGATGGAGTTTGAGTTTCAAAAATACATTTTAAAGATAAACTCGAGGCCTTTATATTTAAATGGTCACAACTAGAGACCATACTCATAACTGAAATAAATCAAACATACATGTGCAAGCACTGCATTGTGTCACTAGTGTAAAACTTGAAAGAGTTAATTTAAACTCGGAGGTATGATAGACACTGTGAAATGATAGGAAACCACTGAAGAGTAAAGGGCTTCCGGGATGTGGGAAAAGAGACGGGAAAGAAGGAGAAATTTTGTATGTATGTATATACAGGATAGTTAACATGGTTGTTCTTCTGTCTTCTATTTCTATGCTGAAAGAAACTGTCAATGAGTCTTTGGTTGACCAGTATTGCATGTCTATATCTGTTTTCATGAGAAGCCACTTTGAAGATATCAATATGTAATACAACCACCATTGTTAATTCCCTACCACTTTGTTTGGAACTCTGTATTGTCTGTATTGTGCTTGTGATATGTTGCAAAATATTGTATGTCTGTTAATGTTTCCCTCCTTTTATCTTTAAAATAAAAAAAAATAAAAAATAAAAAAAATACATTTTAATTTCAGAAATAATTTCAGATGGACGATTTCTGCACCAAGGTAGGAAAGAAATATGACTCCATCCTACTCTTTTTGATAGGCAGGAAGGCATGATACGCATACTAATGATAATCCTGTGAATTTGCCTTTTCTCATGTAAGATTTTGTGAACAACAGATACATTTAACTACTTCCATCCCCAAGAACTTAAAGCTTAATTTTCTAATCATTGTGATGATTCACCAACAATTGCCCTCAGTGACGAGTTCATTAAATTATGTCGGGAGCCTTCATGAATTGGCATAGAGTCTGGGACCATTACTTTTACTGGTTCAGTTCATAACTAAGAAATATTCTTCTCCCTTTCAGTGGTTGTGTTTCTATCACAGAATCCCTTTTCTAAACATAAGCACTTACCTAGGTATTCTGTCCTTATTGACTTTGTTTCTCAGACTGTCAGACAAAATACTCACCTTGCCCCTTCACTCTTCAAGAAAGTGAGCTCTGTCTGAGGATTACGACAGCCAGCATTTCAGGGGAAGGAGGCAGCTGGCCCCTGAGAAAGGTTTGTGAGTCTGTGACCTCCCCTCCTCTGCAAGCTGTAATTATCTTTCCATCTGCACTGGCAATGATAGTGGAGGCTTGCAGACACAAGAACATTTCTGAAGAACTTTTTAAACAGTTGCTAATTAGTAAGGACAATTACAACTTTCTCATAAGTATCCCCAAAGAAACCATACAGATGTACTGAACAGGCTGTTACATTTTCATGATCCCTGAAACTGAGGGGAACAACTAACGTGGAAGAGGCATCAGCTTGAGGAACTGGCGAAGAGGCATATGTGTCTGAATAGACTCCCTGCTTCTGTGAGGTATTCTCTGAAATCCAAGTTTGTTCTTCACGTTCAAAGCTCTACATTATTACTTAAATTGTGGGTTGTTTTGCCATTAAGTTATTTGACATGTCTTTTGGCCGTTACCTCTTTAGATATATAGTTATAAAATAGTTTCTACCACTCTATAGGCTGTCTCTTCCTTCTATTCACTGTTTATTTGCTTTGCAGAAGTTGACCGTAATAAAATCACATTTTTTTCTATTTTGCTTGTGATTCTTGTGCACTTTGTGTCCTGTAAAAATCATTACTGAATATTCCAATGTCTTGAAGTAGTTCACCTATTTTTCCACTAGTAATTTCATAACTGAGTGTCTTATCTTTACACATTTAGTCCACTTTGAGTTGATTTATGTACAGGGAGTCACACAGGTGTCTAGTTTCAGCCCGCTGCATGAGGACATCCCTATTTCCACATCCCCCGTATTGACCAGACTGCACTGCTTCCACTGGGTGTGCTTAGAACCTTTGTGTAAGATCAGCTGTAGAGGTTGGGGTTTCCCCCAGGATCTCCATTCTGCTCCACTGGTGTGTGTCTCTATTTTTATGACAACACCACACATTTTTTAAAAATTTAGTTTAGCTTTACAGTATATTTTGAAGTCCTATGGTGTGATGTCTACTGCTTTGCTCTTTTTGGTCAAGATGGCTTCAAATATTTGGGGTTTTCATGGATCCATTTGAATTTTAGGTAAGTTTTGTTTTGTTTTGTTTTTAGTTGTGTGAAGAACATCACTGGAATTGACACTGTCCTGACTATATATTTAGATCAATCTCTCCATTCAGGATCAACAAAATTCTTATTCTGGAACCTTGAAGCCTGCAGCTTTGGAGTGCAGTGACCCAGACACACCCATATGCCCCATTTGTTCTCTTCTGGACACCCAGCGCCCACTGTCTCACGTCTAACAAGTGCAGACTGCTCATTAGGTAGTGAAATGTCAAGGAGAATGGTCACTGGGGTGGTAAAAATTTACAAGAAGAATTAATCATACAATTATAATCAAGATATTTAAGAAATGAGTTCCCAAAACAACCAGCATTTGTAGTGGCAGGAGTGTGACATGGCTACTACAGCCCTTACATAACAATGCTCTCACTTAAGTTTTGGAGGATTTCTTCCTCACTTTTAGGAATTCTATTGATGTTGATTAAGGGTCTGAAGATTTCTGAGGCATAACAGTTTCCATGGATCACCAAAACTCTTCTCTCATTGGGTACTGCTCTTACATTGCTGTGGTCTTAATTATGTGCAGAGTAAACAAATATGTTTTCTGCGCTGGATATTGACACTATGTATAATATCCACATTTATTTGTTACGGTAAACAGTCATAAAAATAAAGTACATGGTGAACACAGCACATAAAACTGCCCATAAGACACAGAGAACCCAGGGAGAGTTGTCACAGCATTCACCACCTAGTCCTTCACTGTATTTACTCAGAAAATGTTTCCTTGAACAGGAATTTAGCAAAATATTTTGATTATCAGCATCACTGCTAGGACAGAATCCACTTAATTTCTCTAAAGCAACCCTCAACTCAGAGTGATGTTTTTTAGGACAGTGCACCAGAATTAGACCAATCCCATGTGCTCACTCCTTTAATCCCACACAAATCCCACATTCGGAAACCCAAAATGCTCATTTGTCTACCAAGGAAAGATACGAGCTTTCTCCTTGCATCTCTATGCAGCCTCTCAGAGAGAAATGAGAAATGAACTATGAAAAGTACTACTTCCAAAACACACAATTTATTTATTTCTTATAAGGGGAGAGAGTGTTCCTTATCCAAAAAAAGCAGAGCCTGGATATAGAGGAATCCTGGCTCATTATCAGAAAGGGGCTCATAGTTGGGAAACACAAAGAAATTACATCAGAAATGCTCACCAGCCACCAATATATCTCAGGAAAAAAAGCAATGGAAAAGTTAAAGATGGAGGACATGCTGTAAAATGATACAAAAGTGCCCACTAGAAGAAAGATGCTTTTGGTGGCTCTGGACTCAGGGGATCTGGAGAAAACATTTTTCCTGTGAAGGTGTTGGACCCGCTGCTTGTGTTGGTACAGAGTAAAAATCATGGAGCCACTTGCACAGATCATAAGTATGGAAAAAATAACTTCAGGGAATGCTACTAATGCCATATAGACTGAGCCCAGGATTTTCCCGTGATCTACAAGAGGACAGAGTCTCATTTCTCTTCTCTTTGTGATGTTTCTGCTATACCGTTTTGCAGACATAGACAGCAGATAAATGGGAAAGATGAAATTTACCACTGTATGTTGAAACCAGCAGAGGCAAATGGATAAGCCAAGATACTTTGGAGCTTTTATTTTAAGATTTTTCCAGCAGGAGTTTGTGGGGCTGATCATGATAGTCTGGAAGATACTCAAGAGGCAGATGGTGCCGATCGACATACCCCTGCCCACTCTTTCAACATACAAGATAAGTTTGCAGACAAAATCGTTGAAAGAATGTTTCAGTCCAAAGGCTACAATTATCTGGGGAGGTCCTTTAGAAAGAATAAGTAAGGAGTTGGCTATAAATATGTGCCTGAGAATCAAATCTATGTATCTCAACTTGCTTTTACTATGGTAAAGGAAAAGATAATGGTAAGGAAGAAAAAGATTGCCCAGGACTCCAACAATAGTCTGCAACAAGAAGATCATTCCTAATGCCAAATACATGGGTTCTGTTTTTGTCATTTTCTCTAAAATTTACTTTAAATTATAGTGACAGTTATTGTGTTGAGCAAGGTGCATTATCGAGATCTGACACCAAAAATAGTTTCGAAGAAGAGCTCTTATGGAATTGCAAAGATTTCATGAAGCAAGAGGAGCTGAGGAGAATTCTCAGGCTATTTCAGGATAAGTCATCACTCTGGATGAGATGGAGGTAACCTGGGGAAGAAGTGACAGGTGAGAACATATAGAAAGAAAATACAGTATTTTCAGTAAAATCTGAAATGTATCTGAGTTACATTATAGAAAGAAGAGCCACCATCATTATTGACCTCATGCTGTAAATCAATTCTGAATAAATTTCTACTGTAATGTAGTAAATATCATATGTGGTAGCAAAATTGTCCGTGTGAGCTAAGAAAAATAAATATTGTTTATGAAACACAAAATGGACAAAATGACAAATTATATTAAAATTAAGAATACTTTCGTTAAAAACACATAGTTATATTGAAGGGGAAATAACAAAGACAAAGGGAGATAGACAGACACAAAGATGGAAAAGGCACATAGAAACACTTTCATCATGACGAGCTCTTACACATTACATATGAAAATTAACAACGGGAAATATTGCAATTGAAATTTCAAAAAAAGAAGTTACTCAGTTGATAATAACTATATTCCAATTTTCAATGTTCTTATTAAACAGAAAAATTTGAATAAAACTATCAAACAGCATCCAGAATGCTAAGATGCAAAGACAGGAAATAGCAAGTTTGGTGAAAATATGGGGAAATCAAGAACTTGTCCATGCAAAATGGATACAAGTGTTTTGGAAAACTTTTTGGGTAGAATCTATTTCAGTTGTGAAATGTAAGTGTCATTTCCTCTTCAATGTCTTTTTTCAGAGTACAACAGTTTTCATTCTAGAGGTCTTTCAATTCCTTGGATAGGTTAATTTCTAGGTCTTTAATTTCATTAAAAGTTACCATAAATGGGAATTTTTTTCTGATTTCTTTTTTAGTAGGTTCATTCTTGATGTATAAGAATGCTTTCAATTTTTGTATATTATTTTATATCCTACTATTTTCCTGCATCTGTTTATTAATTTTATGATTCTGCTGGTGCAGTTTTTAGAATCTTGTTTCTAAAGGATGATGTCATCTACAGATATGGATGGTTTGATTTCTTCCTTTCCTATTCATATCCCATTTATTTCTTTCTGTTGCTTGATTGCTTTGGCTAAAATTTTGAATATTGTATTAAACAGGAGTGGTTGAAAGTGTACACCCTTTCTTATTCCAGATTTTAGAAAAACACTTTCAGTTTTCCCCATTTATTATGATGCTGGCAGTGGATTTGCTATAGTTTTTTTTTTTACTCAGTTTGAGATAAGGTTCTTTGATATCTAATTTTCATCAGAGTTTTTATTATGAATTGATGTTGGATTAGAGCAAAGACTTTTTCTGCACCTATTGAGAGGAAAATTTGATTTTTATCCTTCTACTTATGTGATGTATTGTATTTATCAATTTATATATATTGGTCCATACTTTCATCCCTGGGATGAAGCCAGTATCAGTGTAATGCTAGCTTCCAGAATGAGTTTTCTTCTAGTAGTTTTGAATTTGGATTTTTATTGTTTTTTTTAGAACCTTGAGATACATCATTAGGTAATTTACTTGGGATCACTATTGTCTTGATGTGTGCATTCAGAACTTCCTTCTTGGTACTGCTTTCATGACATCCCATATGTTTTGATATGCTATATTTCCATTGTATTTTGATAATAAGAACTTTTAAATTCTTCTGTAATCCATTGGTTATTGAATTATTAAATTTCCATATGTTTGTATAATTTCTGGGCTTTGTTTTGGTGTTGACTTCTAGTTTCATTTTTGTATGTACCAGCAGCATTCAAGAGATTGTTTCAATTTTTGTATTTACTTAGGCATTCTATATTACCTAAGATATGGTCTATTTTGGAAAAATTCTGGGTATGGTGGAGAAAAATGTACAACATGTTGTTAGATGAAACACTGTCTAGATATCTGTTAAATCCATTTGTTTAATGGTGTAGCTTGACTCATATTTCTTTTTTAATTTTTTTCCTCTGTCTACTTATAAGAATCTTTTTGATCTGTCTACTTGTAAGAATGGGATACTAAGGTCCCCCACTATGACTGTATTCAATTCATTTTTATCTGCCTTTTTGTGTTCAGTAGTTTTTCTTTTGTGAAATTGTGCCCAAAGCTTGTGCATATATATTTATAGTTATCTCTTCCTGTTGAGTTATTTTCTTTACCAGTAGGTAAAGCCCACATGTGTCTCTTCTGAGCAGTTTTAGCTTGAATATGGTATGTCTGAAATTAAGAAACTTATTCTGCCTTGTTTTTGGAATCTTGTTGTACAGGTTTTTTCCCACCCTTTAATTTTTAGTCTATGCACTTTCTTATGGATGAGGTTTGTCTGTTTTAGACCATATATACCTAGGATTTGGGGAACTAATATTCTATTCTGTATTTTTTGTTTTGTGAGTTAAGACCATTGACATTGAGAGCTATTATTCTGAGCTATTTACTGAACACATTCATTGCATTTTATTTTTGCAGTACTGATTTTTTGTTTGTTTAACTTTTTCCTATGATAGATGTACATTTTCTTTGGGCTTCTTGGGGTGTCACCCTCTGTCACTCTGTATATATTTCCCTTAAATATTTTTGTAATGCTTGTTTTGTGGTCATGTATTTCTACAAAATTTCTCTGTCATGAAAAGTCCTCATTTCTCTGTCATTTTGAAGGCTAATTTTGCTGGGTATAAAAGAACAATTTTTTATTGTTAGAGAAACTTTGTCCAAGCTTATGTAGCCTTTAAAGTTCATTCTGAGAAATGTGTATTATTCTGATAAGTTGAATTTATATGTCAATTTTTGCCTTTCTCTGGCAGCTTTTATTCCTCTTATCACTGAATTTCTGAAATTTCCAGTGCTATTTCTCATGGAGAGGTTCTTGTCTGGTTGTGGGTATTTGGAGTTTCAGATGTCTTTTGTAATTCAACATTGTATTATTCCCCAAACACTAGAAAATTTATGCTATGATTTCAGTGAATAAATTGATTACATCTTTTGAGTCATTTTCCAAAATTTGAGGTTTCTTTCATTATTGAGAAGCTATTAAATTCCTCTTCCAGGTGTCATGTTGTCCTTAGGGTATTACTGAGTATATAATCTATATCTATCTTATCTTGAAAATGGAAAAAAATCCTATGTTCCTGGATAAGAGGTATCAATATTGTCAAAATGGCCATATTACCAAAAATGATATATAGATAAAATGCAATTCCAACAAAAATAGTAACAGTTCTCTTCAGGGAGCTAGAAAAGTGTCATAAAACTTATATGCAACAAGAAGTGATTCAGAATAACCAACACAATTTTGAACAACAATAACAAAAGAGGAGACTTTGTAATATCAGACTTTAAGTTATATTACACAGCTATAGTGATGAAAACATCATGCTACTGCACAAAACTAGTCATGTGGGTCAGTGAGATAGAAGTGAGCACGCAGAAAGAATCCACAGGCACATTTACATTTGATCTTTGTCAAAAGAGGCCAAAACCACACACTGGCAAAAATGTAACCACTATAAGAACGGGTGAAAGGAAAACTGGTTATCTGCATATTAAAACAGAAAAAACAAACTACTCAAATTTAAAATAGGTAAAAATCTTGAAGACAAAGGCATAGGAATTTTCAGAACAGTATTACAACTGCACAAGAAATAACACCAACAATCAAAAGAAGAAATTATATCAAATTAATAAGTTTCTACACAGCAATGAAAACAAACAACAGAGTGAAACGATGACCCACAGAATGAGAACAAAATTTGCTAGCTACTCCTTGGACAGAGAACTACTATCCAAAATATAAATGAATTTTTTAAAAAACCAGACCATCAAAAGTAAAACCCCAGTGAAGAAGTGGGCAAGTGAAATTAATATAGTTCTCAAAAGAAGAGGTACAAATAGCCAAAAAGTACATTTAAAATGTTCAGCATTTCTGGCTGTTTGAAATATGGAAAAGAGAGCAACACTGAGATTGTGTCTCACTCTAGAAAGTGGGGCTACAAAAGACTCAAAGAACAAGAAATGCTGGTGAGATCGTGGAGGGAAAAAACCTTTTTATATTGTTGGTGGGAATGTAACTAAAACAACCACTATGGGATCAGTATGGAGATTCATAAAAAAACTAAAAATAAAATTTCTATTTGACCTACCTGTGCTTCTTTCCTGAAGAATTAAAGTTGCCATATTACAATTATACACTCATATCCATGTTTATAGCAGCACACTTCATAATCACCAAATTATGGAAGTTGCATTTATCTCTTCAGCAGATAAATGGGCAATTAAATCTGCTACATATGCAGAATGGAGCATTACTCAGCAGTCAGTAGGCTACATTTGAGTGATTTGTAGGAAAATTGATGCATATGGAAGACATATGCTAAGTGAAACAAATCAGATAGAGAATGTTAAATGTTCAATCATTTCTTGTTTATGAGAAAAATAAATTATAAATAATTTCAAAAGCAAAGTTAAAAATGATAGGGAACAGGGTGGTAGACTTTATGTAGATGAGATGGGGATTTTGTGATGGGGGTGTTTGAAGAACATGTGAGGAAAGCAAATAGGATTAAGATGTTATATATACATGTACCAGTTCTTTACACTAAAGGTTTTTGTTATATATTACCAACATGTACTAATAAAAATTTTAAAATGTAAGTTCATGTTGTAATAATTTCATTGACATCAGTTTACTCAACAGAAAATTAGGCATGTTTCACAGAACAACAAGCTACACTTTGTACATAATAGCTATATTCATTATTTAGTATAGACCCAAACTCATAACCACTCACATTTCCATTAAGTTTAAAAATTCAAATAATTAATATTCATGCAATAAAATACAATAAAGCATTGATAATTAATACTATCAATAATATTCAATAATAAAGATAAGTTTCCCAATACTCATATATGTATATAAAAGACAAATATGAAAGAATTTACTAAGTCATTCATATGAAGTTCCAAGCAGGCATCATAGATATAATATCTTAAATAGTGACAATAGATGGAAGCCTATATTCAAGTGTTCCAGTCCTATTAATATATTCAAAAGAAATCTAACCTAAGGGATAGAGGAGACAGAAGAAATCTGTAGGTAAATGACAATATTCCCTGTCTTGATCAGGTGCATAGAGCCATGTGTTCTTTGTAAAAATCTACTGAGCAGTGCCCCTACAAGCTGCAATGCCTATTTCATTATTTATACCTACAGATCACTGTAAGAAATCAAAATATACACCTAGGAGAAATGTTGTCACTGAGAATGTATGTGATTTACCATTTGTGTCTGTACAAGAAGAAATTCATAAGCCACAATGACAGCTGGGGATCCCCAATAAGAAATTTCCTAAAGCAATGACAATCTTGGTATATGGAACATTTAATTTGATCATGGGATCCAGCACTGTAATACCCAATCTTTTTGATTCATGATATTTTTGCTGGTCTTTTTGCTAATCTTAAATATAGGAAAAATCATGCAAGCAATAGAGTTCAGTAGTTAAAATGGGCAACCACTGTAGTTGGGAGAATTTGCTTTAAAATCTACACACCTGGAGTTCCTGGAGCTCTTCAAAAGGGCTTGAGAACCCCAACACACAAGTATTGCCAGTGGGCACACTTGACAACTCTGTGAAGATGAGGAAAATTTGAATCCAAAAATCCATGATAAAACCCTTCAGGCTAAAATCTGCTAATGTTGCAATGCCCAGTACAGAGGCACATTATGAAGACACTAAAACAGAATGAACAAGAAGCAGTTATAATCAGGTTCTTGAGAATCAAATCAGTGGACCTCACACCACACCCATCTATGTAAAGGAAGGAAGAATGGTTAAGAGGAGAAAAAGGGTCTGGGAATGTATTTCAGAGGCACAGCACCTGCCTGGCAAGAACAAGATCGTGAGTTCGATTCCTGATACCAAAAAAAGATAGAGGAGAGAAATTCTCCACATTCCAACCATAACCTGAGATAAAACTACTCCAACTGCAAAAGCCTGGGTGTGAGTTGGCCTGTTCCTGGTGACTGACTTTCATCTTTTGTCCAGAGTATTGCACAGAAAAAATGAGGTACGCACTACACTGACCATGTCAGTTAAAATCCAATATTCTCCATGTGAAATATTTATGTAAATTGTGTTTTGTTAAGAGTGTTCCTACAGTTGAATGTATAACCTTTAAGTAGCACTTATAGTACATGACTCACTGCCATAATGCCATACATATGATATTTTACTTGATATTCATAGTTTTATGATATATTCACTTGTATAATTTTCCTGAAAAAAACACAAAAAAATTTAGATATAAAGAAGGTGAGGAATCTCTACATCCACTTCTGGGTAACTTCTGAAAAGATTTAAAATCCTCATGTTACAGTGAAACATGCACAACCATAATTATAGTAGTGCAGTTCACAATAGCTAAATCATGGCAGCAGCCTATATCCCACCAACAGACTAATGTATACAGACAGTGTATACAATTGAACATTGCTCAGTCATAAGTAGTGACAAATTTGAGTTATCTGTAGGAAAATGGATGGGTCTTGCCACGCTAGGTGAAATAAATCAGACACAACCCTTAAATATCACATAGTTTCCTGTATTATGAGAACTAAAATATAAATAATTTAAAGAATAAAATAAAAAGGAAGACAGGAAACAGGAAGATGGACTTCTGAGAGATGGAAAAGGGATTGGAAAAAGCGGGGAGAAGAGGGCAGGGGAGCAAAGAGAGGTATAAATGATCAAGATGTGCTATGTGTATGTACCAAGGCCACAAGATAGGTATAACTATTAGGTATCACAAATGTGCACTAGTAATGAAAATCAAAAGATATTTTAAAAATGTACATGCTACATAGGGGCAGACAGCAGACTTGAATCTGAGGAACCTAACGGGAGAGCCTGAATTTTAATTGCTGTGCTACAGTGATAAAACATGTCATCTGTGTTTTCAAATTATCCAGACCGGCAGCTGGTTTTCTTCTCATGTCATTTCATGTTACATCACTGGCATTGTAAAATAAGTTTTACTCTAACACGTTTCCATTTCTGTGTAGATATTGATTGTAAAGTTCAGTATCAAATATTAATGTAGTATTTGAGATCCTGATAAAATATAGGTGCACTAGTTACAGTTTAATCCTAAAAGACACTGCCACATATGTAAACTGGAATTATCGAATGTAATACTGGAACAATATTATTTTCAAGTATAAAGAATCATTTCTGATGTTAAATGAATAAAAATACTAGGACCTTTATCAAGGAAATTACTGAGCACCATTACCCTGCTCCTGAGGTATGACACCTTAAATAATACTTTGTATTAAAATATCATAGCATAGAACTTAGTTTAGTACTAACTTTTGATCACTACTCATCAGTTGCTTAACGCATAAGTTAAGTGAAACTATTAGAAAGGAAGGAAAATTTGCAAAGTACATTAAAATATGAGACACAAGTAGGATGGAATAAGAGAACCGAAATTGATGAGCACTGGGATCTTGAAATCACAGAGAAATAAACTTTTATAACACAACAGCACAGAACATTCCAAGAAACAAAAAAAAGTAGGTTGAAAGGTTTGAATAGAGAAGTTTCTCTAAAAAAGATACACAAATTGCCAACTGGTATGCAAAACCATAGTCAACATAAATGATGATGTGGGAAATACAAAGAAAACTACAATGCATTACAGCATGTAACATGTGCTGCAATGACTTTTTGCAAATACTAAAGACAGCAAGAGTAGAAAGAGCTTGGGAAAATTGGACCTCTACATATAATTACTGGGAATGAAGACTTTGGAAAAATTATAGATGTTCCACACAGAAGAAACTCCTGTCATCTGGTCCAGCACTCTGAATTCTGGGTGTTTATGAAAAATAATTGAAATCAGAATCTCAAAGTGACATTAGGACTCCTGCGTTCATTATAGCACTAGTCACAAAAACCAGCATTAGGAATCATCTAGCTTCCCACTCAGGGACAAATGCGTAAAAATGCGGTGTATACATATGGGAATATCAACCAGCTTTTTGAAAGGAGGAAAGTCTACAGTCAGTGGCAATGTTTAAGTAGCTTAATGATCTTACATTGAGTGAAATGAGGCAATCAAAAGCAGACAAATGCTGCATTTTCTCATTTATCTGCATAATCAGTGCACAAAACAGCACAGAAAGACAGACTGGGATGCTGGTTGCCAGCGGATAGGCAAAGGAGACAATTGTGAGTTCCTAATTAATAGACATTAAGTCCCAGGTAAGTGCAGTAATATGAAAACCTTCAGGGTATCATTCTATGACATTGTATGTGCAGTTAACAACACATCATTGTACTTACAATTTTTTGTATATGTGCTGCTGAAGTAAGTCAAGTACACATAAAATTTAAGGACTGTATTTCCTGAGAAGTATTCTTACTACACTAAAATCAACTTTAGAACATAGGCTTGGGACACAGCTCATAGTAGAGTTCTTGTTCAGCATATGTGAAGAACCCCTGGGCTTGATCCTTAAACTGATTTTTAAAAATCTTTAAACTTTAATTTTTTACTTAGACTGATGGGAATCAATCCCAGGGCCTCATAAATGCTAGACAAATGCTCTACCACTGAGCCACACCCCTAATCCCAGACAAATGCAGTATATTTTGAAACTGAATAATACCAGATATAATTGATATGAATAGCTATCTGCAGCCTGTAATAATAAAGTTTCCATTTCCTTAAATTCCTTCCCTGACTTCAATAGGGAAGTTAGTCTCACCATCACTATCAGAGCATGGGTGTCTTCAGTTGGTGACAATTACTCTTAGCCCTACATGCATCAAATACACGTGGTTAGATTTTTAACACACATTTTTATTTCACGAATGACTTCAGATACATTGTTTCTGCACAGAAGCCAATAATTCCTACAATTCAATTTCATTCTTTCACCTAAGCATTAAGGCATAATAAGATTCTACTAATAATAGTGCGAATTTACACTTGCATTAATGTAAGTCTATGTAAACACAGCTAAAATGTCACTATTACAATTTTTAAGCTCAGAAAGTCTTATTTCACTATCACTGCACTAACTTACCAACAATCATCCTTGGTGATAATTTCATGAAGTTAAATTAGGAGACAACAGGAATGGCATAAGTTTTGGAGCCTCATCTCTTTCTACTTCCTAAGCATATAGATAAGGAACTATTCATCACCTTTTCTTCCTTTGCACTGTCTTTTGCTACCCAGCAAATCCTTTCCCAGACATAAGCGTTTTCTCAGATGGTCTTCCCTTTGTGAATCTACCTCTCAGATTGAAATACAAAATACTTTCTGTCTTTTGGAAGCAGGGTTTCACCTTGCAGTTCAGGCTGGTCTTGAACTCACTTTTTAGTCCAGGCTGATCTTGAACTTGCAGTGATCCTCCTGCCTCAGCCTCCTGAGTGCTGGGACTACAGGCACATGCCACCACAGTAGGCCTTGAAATACAAAATACTTACTTGATTCTTCTTTCTACATGATGCTGACCTCACTGAGGATCATGACTGCCAGCATGCAGGGGAAGTGGGAAGATGGATCTGAGATAAAGGTTTGTGAGTCTGTGACCTCCCTGTCCCTCTCAACTTTAATTATCATTTCATCTGTACTAACAATGACCGTGGAGGCTTGGGAACACAATGACATATCTGAAAAACATTTTTACAGTTGTTAATTGCTGAAGTTAGTTGCAACTTTCTTGTAAATATCTCCAAAGAGACGATTGAAAAGTACAGAAGGGGCTGTCACACTTTCATCATCCCTTGAGGGCTGAAAGTTGCAGGAAATGTGGTCTCTTGTATGAAGAACTGACAGAGAGGCACATGTGTCTATCTCGGTTTCCTGATCATCTCTATTTGCTGGCCTTGATAGGTGAAGGAAATTTCTCTTGGTGAGTTTCATGGATAGTTATAGAGAAGAAGTTATTTGCCAACTCCATAGCTGCATGGCAGGTACAAGGTATATATTGATGTGCTAATGTAAAAAAAAACAAAAGCAAAACAAGTCTGGTACAACAGCTGCAATTGGAGTCACTTCGCTGAGTTTGCCGTAATCCACTGCCATTCTCCAAGACCCACTTATCTTCTGCACAGGCCAAATGAAAACATTAAATAGAGATGTTGTGGGAATGACCACCCTTCCTTCTTCAAGTCCTTGACAGTGGCATTAAAATCTTCAGCCCCTCCAGGGATGTAATATCGTTTTTAGTTTACTGTTTTCCCAAGTAAAGGCAATTCTAATGGCTTCTATTTGGCCTTTCTAACTGTAATAACCTTCATACTAAGTTTAGGGAAGCAGTGTGAGGATTCTATTCTAATCATGCATTCTGAAATGGAAAAAACACTAGAGTGTGGATTTGGGAATCTGCTGCACCTGCTATGAGTTGGATCTGTGCTTAAACTCCACTGCTCATCTGACTCCCATAGGCCCCTACTCTTATTGGAGGGCTAAAATAATATTTTAGACTCCCTGAAATCAACATTATTTCAGAACCAGTACCCAGTAATTTCCAAACTGTGATAATTTCCCTATCACTAAAGTACAAGTAGTTACCCTGATAAAAAGCTGTCGGCCTCTTTGGGAAAGGGTGGGACAAAGATTGACAGTAGAAATTATCGACAATATACATGAGTCCTTCCTCCTGCAGGTGAGGCACATTATGAGACTGTCCTGGTTACTTTTCTCTCATTGTTGAGACAGAACACCCAATGCCCAAAATTAAGGGAGAAAAGGTTTATGTAGCTTACAGTTTGTGGAGGCTTCACGCTATAATTAGCTGGCTTCAAGGCAGTGTAGCAGGGAACAGGGGCAACACTTCAAGTTGGCAGAAGACAGCAAAAGCAACAAGAGCAAAAAGGGGAGGGGAAACAAGCCTCTTTTCCCTCCTTATAGGCTGGGTATCTGCCCATGCCCACACCAGCTCTGCGCCCTCCTCTTGCTCAGGCTCATGATGTAGAACTGCTGAGTCACTGAGCCACGCCTCTAGACTCCTCAAGTGGACAAAGTGTCTCAACCGTAACAGTGGCCCATGAAGAGGCTCACTATACTTCCAAAGAACTTCTTGAGTGTCCAAACTTTTATAAGCACAGGTCTGAGGAAAAGTATGTGAATGAATATTAAGGGTGTGGTTTAATGGTAACGAAACATATGCTTGGGACAGGCTGAGTTTATCAGTATGGGTTCATTGGGGCTGGGGATTTAGCTCAGCAGCACAGCGCCTCTCTGGCGAGAGCAAGGTTGTGAGTTTGATTCCCAGTACCAGAAAAAAAACCAAATCAATATGAGTTCATTAAGTAGACGTTCTTAATTTAATGTTGCAGCTTGTGGAAATTTTTTTTTTAAATTTTCATTTTAAAGAAAATAGTACCAAAAAAGAACAATAGCAAAATAGAAACAAAACAAAGCAAGGATATTAAAAATGATACGGGGTTTCAAACCAGATGATAGGGGTTAACAGTGGTTGTTATATTACATATTGTTATCTTCAATGAAGTTGCTCAGATTAGAAGATGTAAGAATAGAAGATTGATTAAATCATTACAGGGAATTGGAAAATAATAATTTAAAAGAACATTAGAGTCAATACATAGTTTCACTAGACAGGATTGTAGGAATTCACCAATGGTTATTATATGGCAAATTATTGTCACATAAGTTGCTCAGCTTACCACATATAAGCATGCAAAATTGGCCTAAGTATAAAAAAAACTTTTACTAATTAACTGTTCCCCTCCACAAACCATCAGACACCAGCAGTACAGTTATACCACTGATATATATATATAT
>NW_004955558.1:460510-471194 GCF_000276665.1 Chinchilla lanigera
CAATGTTGGTTCTTCCTATACATAAGCAAGGAATATCTTTCCATTTTCTGAAATCATCTTCTATCTCTTTTTTCAGAGTACTGTAATTCTCACTGAATAGATCTTTTACTTCATTTGTTAGATTGATTCCTAAGTATTTCATTTTTTCAGATGGTTTTACGAAAGGTATGGTTTCACTAATTTCTTTCTCAGTCTGTTCGCTGTTTGTGTACAGGAATGCTATTGACTTTTGGGTGTTGACTTTGTATCCAGCTATGCTACTGAATTTGGCAATTAAACCCATGAGCCTTTTGGTGGAGTTTTTGGAGTTTTCTATGTACAGTATCACGTCATCTGTGAATAATGATAATTTCACTTTTTTTCTTTTATTTCTCTCTCCTAATTGCTGTGGCTAATATTTCCAGAACTATATTAAATAGGAGTGGTGACAGTGGACATCCTTGTCTTGTTCCTCATTTTAAAGTGAAAGATTTCAGTTTTTGACTGTTTAAAATGATGTTAGCTGTTGGTTTATCATAGATGGCTTTTATCAGATTGGGGTAAAGTCCATCTATGTCAATTTTCTGTAAGATTTTTTTCATAAATAAGTGTGGGACTTTATCAAAAGCTTTTTCTTCATCAATTGAGATGATCAAATGATTTTTGTCTTTGGCTCTATTGACATGGTGCATTACATTAATTGATTTGTGTATATTGTACCATCCCTGCATTCCTGGTATAAATCCCTCTTGGTCATGGTGTATAATCTGCTTGATGATTTGTTGCATTCTGTTTACTAGTATGTTATTGAAAATTTTTGCATCTATGTTCATTAGGGATATTGGCCTGTAGTTCTCTTTTTTGCTTGGGTCTTTCTCTGGTTTTCGTATCAGGATAATACTTCCTCCAGGAATGATTTGGGGAGAATTCCTTTAATTTCAATTTCCTTAAAGAGTTTGAGAAGTATTGGCATTAAATCTTCTCTAAATGTCTTGTAGAATTCAGCTGTAAATGCATCAGGACCAAGACATTTCTTCAATGGCAAGTTTTTATTACATTCTCAAATTTGCTTGCTGATATAGGGTTATTCAGGATTTTTATATGTTCTTCATTCAGCTTTGTTAATTCATATGTATCTAGAAATCTATCCATTTCCTCTGTGTTTTCTATCCTGTGAGAGTAAAGATTTCAAAGTAGTTACTGATGATCTTCTGAACTTCTATGGGATCTGTAGTGATTTCATCTCTTTCATTCCTTATTGCATGTATTTCAGGTTTTTCTTTCCTTGTCTTAAATAAGGTTGGCTAGGGGTTTATAATTTTATTTATTTTTTCAAAGAACCAACTCTTTGATTCATTAATTCTCTGTATTTTTTTTAGTTTCCATTGCATTAATTTCTGCCCTGAGCTTTATAATTTCCTGCCTTCTCTGGGCTTTTGGTTTGATTTGTTCTTCTTTTTCTAGAAGCTTGAGGTCCAGCATAAGATTGTTTATTTGTGCTCGTTCTGTTTTCCTGAGGTAGGAATTCACTGCTATAAATTTCCCTCTGAGAACTGCTTTCATTGCATCCCACAGGTTCCTACATTTTCATTCAAGTTGTATCTACATTTTCATTTGATTGTACATAGTGTTTCACTTCCTCTTTGATTTCATCTGTGACACATTGAGTGTTCAGGTGGGTGCTGTTTAACTTCCATGTGTTTATGGAGTTCTTGCCATTTCCTTTTTCATTAATTTCCAGTTTCATTGCACTATGGTCTGATAATATGCATGAGATAATTTCAACTCCTTTATATTTCCTTAAGCACGCTCCATGTGCTAGTATATGGTGTACTTTAGAGAATGTCCCATGTGCAGAGGAAAAGAATGTGTATTCTGATGCTGTTGGGTGGAACGCTCTGTACAGGTCTACTAAGTCCATTTGTTCACATGTTTGGTTTGGTTCTGTTATGTCTTTGCTAATTTTTGTCTAGTTGATCTATCTCTTTGTGACAATGGGCCATTGAACTCCCCTGGTATGATTGTGTTGCTGCTTATTTCATTTTTCATATCTGTTAACATTTGTCTTATATATTTGGGTACCCCTGTGTTTGGTGCATAGATGTTTCTGATTGTTATCTCCTCCTTTTGAAGTTTTTCCCTCACAAGCATGTAGTGAACTTCTTTACCTCTTTCAATTGTTCTTGGTTTGAAGTTCCCATTGTCTGCAAACAGAATAGCTACACCCACTTTTTTCTGGGTATGTGTCATGTGGAGTATTGTTTCCCATCCTTTGATTTTCAGTCTGTGCATTTCCTTTTGAGTTAAATGTGTTCCTTGTGTACAGCATCTTGTTGAATTTTGTTTCTTGATTCAATGTGCCAGTCTACTTCTTTTGACTGGTGAATTGAATCCATTTATATTAACAGTTATAATTGATATGTATTGGCTTATCTTTGTCATATTGTTTTCCTCCTGTTGGTTCCTTTTGTTTCTCTCAGTTTAATTGCTTGCTCTGCTTGGTGTTTTCATTCTGTTGTTGTTCTTAAAGTTGTAGTCTTTTTAAATCTCTTTTTAGAATGTCTTTACATGCTCTTTGTAGGGTTGGTTGGGCACTCATTAAGTTCTTTAGGTTGTCTTTATGGTGGAAATATATTATTTCTCTGTCAATTTTGAAGAATAGTTTTTGCAGGGTATATCAATCTGGATTGGAAGTTGTTTCCCTTCAGGACATGAAATATTTAACTCCAAGCTCTTCTTGCCTTGATGATTTGTGTTGAGAAATCTGCCATGATTCTGATGGGCTTTCCTTTATGGGTGATCTGTTTCTTTTCTGTAACAGCTTTTAATATTCTCTTCTTTTGTTGAATTTCTGGGATCTTGATGACCACATGTGTGGGTGTAGATTTATTTTGGTTATGGCCTGTTGGAGTTCTATATGCCTCACTCACATAAATATCCAACTCTTTTTCCATTCTTGGGAAATTTTTGGGAATTATTTCCACAAATAGTCTTTTTATGTCATTTGTGCTGACATCTGATGTTCCATTGATACCCATTACTCTTACATTGTTTTTCTTTGCTTCATCTTGCTGCTGTTGAATAGTTATTTCTTGGTTTCTTGTTATTTTAAAGACATCCTTTCTTTCACATTCATTCACAGCAATGCTGTCTTCAAGGTCTGAAAGTCTATCTTCATCTTCATTCAAGTAGTTTTCCAGCTCTCCCTCAACCTTTTAATTTTCTGGATATCTGTTTGAATCTGTTTCATGTATTCCAGTTCTTTCCTATACTGTTCATTCAAGTTTCCATTAATTTACTATGCTCCTCTATTTTTCTTCTATACCTCTTAAATGTACTAAGCAATTCTTATAATTATTGTTGTCATTTCCTTTTTTACCTCAGCAATTATCTCTGAATTGATGTCTTCTTTTGCCTGATTGCTTCTTTACTTCAGTGGCTATCATTGCAGAAATTTCAGGTGTATAACTTCCAACCTCATCTGTGTCGATATCTGCTGGACTTGTTCTGGGTGGGGCAGAGGTCTGAGAATGCATTTTGGTCCTTCATTTTGTCATTTTCAGAGATGCCAAGGTTCCCTGGAGCTCAGGCTTCCTCCCAGAATGATGTCATAGTAGTGGGGCAAGGACCCAAAGGACCCTGGTGTTCATTGTGACTCCCTCGATGGTGTGTGTGTGCAGGCAGGGTGTGACTCCTGGTGCTCTCACAGCTATCTGTGGCTCAGCTTGGCTCCCACTCAGGGGTGCCCAGTGCTGTCTGGGTTTCAGCCCTGTTTCCACTGGGGTGTAGTACAGGGTGAGTCATGGTCACCACATCTCCGTATACTTCCACTACCACACCAGTTCGCACACCAGTGTAGGGGGGTAATTGCACAGACACTGAGGACCCTGAAGCTGTCTAAGTTTCAGTTTATCTCCAGTGAGGGTGTGGGGTGGGGGCAGGGAGGCCCACCCAATGCCTTTGAGGTTGTCTGGGACTCCCCTTGGCTCTCAAACAGGTGGAGCAGTGGTGGAACTGACTCACTAGAATTGCCAGAGCTGTCTGAGGGGCAGCCCAGCTCCAAAGAGGAGGAGGGGAGCGTTGTGGAGGGAACCCCAGGCTCTTAGAGCTGTTCAAGATTTTGCCTGGCTCCCAAGCTCATGTGTGGGGGTGGCAGCAGCTCACCAGAGTTCCCGAAAGTGTATGAGGTGCAGATCAGCTCCAGTGGGGGAGGGAGGCAGGAGACAGAGAACCCCTCAGGGCCCTGGGTTTTTGCTTGGCTAGCTTGTGGAATTTAAAAAAAGTGTTAGTGGTTTATGTGACTTGTGGACAGAAGTATGCATCAAAAGGTGGTTCACTGTGATTGAGATAGAGATGCTTGACATTCTTTGATTCACTATGTAGGGAATTCAAATGCTCAGGGAAATGGGAATTCTGATTTGTCATGTTCAACCTAATACTTCACACTAGGATGATCTGGAAAGTGGACCATGTAATAACCCTTTCAGAAACGTTCATGAGGGGAACACCAGCATCCCAGAAGAGCCCAGTCATGCTCTTCTCTGTATGCCAGACTTTCTCTGTATGACTAGGACCTGTTATTCAATTGGAAAAATTAAAAGCTGTTGGTTTAATTGGACTCCAGAGTGTCAGGGGTCCAGTGGCAACATTCAGCTCCCAAAGACAAGCTGCACATAGTTACCATAATGCACAGCAGAAGCAAAGCAATGATTCGAATGATCTGACATCTGTAGGCCTATGGTATTGGGTTGCAAGTCACAGTAATACCAAATGTGAAAGAGACAGGAAGGCTACTAAATTTTTAATAAATTTTTTGTATAAACCTATACAATTGGAAAAAATTAGAGACAAATGAATGGAAAAAGACCTCAAATCATAGTAAACAGAGAATCACAATGCAAAACTAGTTTCCAGACTTGGGATAGTTTACAGACAGAAAACACCTTGAATGAAGTTGAAGGGCTGAAGCTCACTGCAGGGTACCCTGTGGGTCTCTATCAGGCAGCTGAAGGGTCTGCATAGGAGGCTGAAGAGTCTGAGCTGGAAGCCTGTTGGTGAATGTCTAAAGGCAATGGTAAAGACTAAACTTTCTCTGAAGAAGCAAAAGCCAGACTTCCTTCTTTCTCTTTCTATTTCATCCAGGCTACAAGCCTGTTTCGTGGTGCTATCCACATCCAGAGTGGGTCCTCCCTCTTCAGTAAGCTGATCATTCAGACACACCCAGAACTGTGCTAAACTAATCCACTAGGCATGTCTTATTCAAGTTGACACCACAGTTTAGCATCACAGTTTGAGAGAAGTCAGGGAAACAACATCCTTCTATCTTGAAATTGGAATTTTACATTAATACCTCCACTGTAGAAGTCTACATGGAGTGTCCTCAAAAAACCTAAAAACAGACCCCCATATTATCAATCCATAGCATTTCTTAGTATACTGAAAGCAACTTAAGCCAGCATTCTCCAGGGATACCTGCATAGCCATTTCTACTGTGGCACAAAGCACAATGACAGTACGTTAACAAATTCATAGCCTGAGATGTTAAGAGTGCAGCCCCGTTGAAGAACTAGGTCACTGGATAGCATGACTTTGAAAGATATAACCAGTTTCTGGTTCCTTTCACCATGGCTCTCTCAACCTTTGTATCCTGGCTGCCAGAAAGTGAGTACCATTACTCCTGCTTACCCTTCTGTGGTGTCCTTTTGCTATGAACTTCCACCATGATGATTCTGTGTTGTAGCAGGCTGACCATGGTCTAAAACCGCTGACACCATGAGTCAAAGTTAGGTTGACTAACTTAGATCCCTTGGTTAGACACCTTGTGCCAGCATTGGAAACTAACACGTTAGAGCTTACCCTCTTTGTAACAGAGGTGGAGTGTCTTGTTCACAGGGTGTTCAGGTTTGGATAAGGTTTATCTCCCAAGTGTGTTTTATTAGAAAATGTTTGTGACCAGCCCCTACTCTGAGATTATAGGTCATGGAGGTGATCTGACATTGGAAATTTTAAACGGAGCTTTTGGAGGACTTTGATTAATTCACATGAGAGACTTGTTAGCAGATGGAAAGACTAGTCTCTGTATCCCCTCAGATTCCTTTTTTGACTTGTAACCTCTTCCTCCTGTACACAACCATGCTATGATAATACCAGCTATTGTGTGGTACTGCAGGGGCCTCTCACAAGAACTGAGTTGATCTTGTTACATGGCCTTGAGCAATCAAAATTGTGATAAACGTAAAACATTTTCCCCTGTAAATTATTCAGCATCAGACATTTTATCACAGAAATCAGAAACAGCAAAATATTCAGGTTTTCTTCTCCACATAATTCCGATGTAGAGTCTCCTCCTTTGCATGGAAGGTCAAAATTCCACATTGTCTCCTTGATGCTCTCCACTGTTCAGTATCCTCAGATTATCTGCCCTTTCAGTAAGAAACAAATTCTTACTCAGGATCTTTGAAGCCTTCAGCTTAAGGAGTCAGGAACACCAACACATCCATACAGTGTCTCTGTCCTCCACTGGATACAAACCCCATGGAGACTGTCTTAACAGTCCAGTTATGAAGTATTGAGAGATCAAAGGCTATAGTTTCTGTGTCACTGTGGTGGAACAATTTAGGAACTAGCTACAGCATGAATGTTCTGGACAAAATGGTTTAAAAGAAGTCTATGTTTCTGAAGCCTGAAAACCAACATTCATGGTGGAGAGGGACACAGCATATAAGTGCCACCTTTAATGGCTGTTACCCTCACTTAATTTTTGAAGATATTCTATATCACTTGGGATTTCTATTAACGTAGTTTGAGGGCCTGCACAGTTCTCTGGCAGTTTATTTTCCATAGATCTACAAACTTCTTGTTGCCTGTGTTTGGTGTTCTGTCGCCAGTGTCTTCTATCCCTACAGGGTAAGTACATCTATTTCCACCCAAGACATTGACATCATCCATTTTATCCAAGGTTCTTTGTTCGAAAAAACAACCAAGAAAAGAAAATTGACACAAAAATCAGCATACGGATCTGCCAAAAAGACAAAGAAAACCCATGGAAAGATTTTTCTAAACCTGTGTCTGTCACCCATTTCTTCATTATACTCACTTTTAGCATCTTTTCTTGAACAAACAATTTAGTAAAGATTTTCATCAGTCAAGCCACCAGTTAGAAGTAAATAAATTCAATTTGCCTCAAGAAACACTTTTTTCAGACAGATATGAACAGGACAATGTGCACCAGATTTGGAAAATGTGCTTTATTCACACCCATTATTCCCATGAAAGTCCCACATTCAACCAGCTGAAATGTGCAGCAGTCCTCTTAGGAAAGATATATGGTCTCTCATTGCACCTATGTATTGCCTGTCATAGTGAATTGAGTACACAACACAAGGTACAGACAAAAGATACAATTATATATTTCTGATGAGAAGAGGCATTTTTGTGTTTCTTATCTGGACAAACCAGAACAATGATATAGAGGAATCCTGGCTCATGACCAGAAAGGGGCTGATAGTTGGAAAACACAGAGAAATGAGGCGAGAGATATTCACCAACCACCAACTTAGACTATAAAAAAGGGCAACGAAAATGTGAAAGATGGAAGAGATGATGTAAAATGATACAAAGGTGCTCACCAGGAGAAGGATGCTTTTGGTGGCTCTCAACTCAGGGGATCTGAAGGAAACATTCTTGGTATGAATGTGCTTAACCTGCTGTTTATGTCTGTAGAGGACAAAAATAGTAGAACCACTGGCCCATATCGTTAGCACAATAAAAGCCACTTCAGGCGATACTACTACTGCAATATAGATGTAGCTCGTGGTTGTCCCATAATCTACAAAAGCACAGAATCCCACATGCCTTTCCTTTGTGATGTTTCTGCCTTCTGCTTTCCCAAATGCATGTAGTGTATACAGAGGAAAAATGAAATTTACTCCCATGTGTAGCAACCAGCAGAGGGACATGCAGAAGCCAGTGTACTTTGCAGCTTTTACTTTAAGATTTTTCCAACAGGAGTTCGTGGGGCTGATTATAATAGTCTGGAAGACACTCAAGAGACATATAGTACAAATTGACATAGTCCTGCCCACTCTGAGGACGTACAAGGTAACATGGCAACCAAATTCATTGAATAAATATTTCGACCCAAAGGCTACTATTGTCTGGGAAGATCCATTTGAAAGAATAACTAAAGAATTAGCTATACACAAGTGCATGAGAATCAAATCTATGGATCTCCATCTGCTTTGTCTATGGTGAAGGAAAACATAATGGTATAGAAGAGAAAAATTTCCCAGAATTCCAATCACAGTCTGTGACAAAAAAAGTATTCCTAATGCCAAATCCCTGGAAGCTATTTTGTCATTTCGTTCTAAAATTTCCTTTAAATTATGCTGACAATCATTTCTCTGAGCAAGGCTCATTGTAGAGATTTAATGCCAAAAATTACTTTAGTGCTGTGCTCTTGTGGAATTGGTACAGTTTCAAGAAGCAAGAGGACATGGACAGAATTCTCTACATATTTTCAGTCATCACTAAGCAGGAGTCATTGTTAACCTGGGGGGAGAAAGGACAACATGGAAAGAGTGAAATTCCAACATTTTCAGTAAGATCTAAAGTTTACCTTATTCACAAGAGGAAAAAGCTTAACTATGACCAAAGTCAAATTTCTAGTGTAAATATTTAAAATATATAAAAAACATTTTAGTAAAAATTATTTGTGTGATCAAAGGATATAAAATTATTTCTTATGAAATATCTTAACCATATGGATGATGTGACTGATTATGTTACATTAAGAACTATTTTCATCAAAATACAAACATAGTTGCGTAGAATGAGGGGATGACAGAGACAGAAAAACAGGGAGCTAGAACAGAACAAGAAAAAACAGACACAGAAACACATGTATTCATCTTAAAGAATTCCTACAGATTATACAAAAATAAAAAATTGAAAAAATATTTCAGCTTCAATTCCTGAAAAAGAATTTATTTAGCTGATAACGAGAATACTCTAAGCATTTTATGTCCTCATTAACCAGAAAAACTCAAGTAAGTTCACTATGTGATACCATACACCATCCAGAAAGCTAAAATTCCAATGACAGGAAATTGCAAAGTTGGTAAGAATATGGATAAATTATGAACTTATTTGTGTAAAGTAGGTACAAGTATTTTGGAAAACTGTTCAGTACCATCTATATAAGTGTCTGAACTGCCACGTTATGTTGTAATAATTTCATTTCTATAAATTTACTCAAAGACAACCATAAATGCATCACGGAGACAAAACCTACACATTCTCTATAGTAGCATGAGTACTGACTCACAGTAACCCTAAACTCAAAACTATCTTCATGCCCACTAACAGTATAATAACACAATGAACTGACATTCATGCCATGAAATGAAATGTAGCAATGCTAATGAAAAATATGAATAATATTCAGTAATTAAACAGAATTCCCTAAAGGTCTCATGAAGGGCATACAAATCACAAACATGAAAAATTCCACTGAGTCCATTTATATAAAATATTGAACAGACATTAGTGATGTAATATCTGAAACATGAGAAATGATCCAAGCCTATGTTTTATTGCTCCACTCTTCAAGAATATGCAAGAATACCATGACCTTGGGGTTAGTTACTGAGAGGAGATAGATGGGAACTTCAGGCAAATGACCATACTACGTGTGTCTTGGTCTATCTGTTACACAGAGAATTGTGTTCCATTTGTGAAATTCTGCTCAACTGTGCTCTCACTAGCTGAGATGGCTCTGTCAATCTTTACACATACTTGTCACTAAAAGAAGTCAGAGTAACTATCTGGAAGAGGTGTTACTGCTAAGAATATGTGTGATGTGCCACACATGTCTGTACAGGGTGAAACCCACACGCACCAACAAGCACAGTGGATGATGTGAACAAGACACTTCTCAGAAGAATGGCAATGGTGCACTTTTTTTTTTTAAAGATGTGTATTTTGACTCTAATTTTTTCATGGGATCAAGCAAAATAGTGCTCTGAATCATTTTTGAGATGTGTATGTGGTCCATTTGGCAATCACAAACAAAATAAAAAGTGAGAGCACAAAAATCTGAGGACAAGAGTACAGGGAAGGTTTAGTATGTAAAAGTGACCAAGATATGATTTGTATATGTACTGATTCCCCAAGGTGAAAGTCATTATTATGTATCACAAACACACACAAACTATGAAATACAAAGAATACAGAGTACAGTAGATTAAAACATTAAAAAATGTGGGCAAACATTTGTAATTGGGAAAATTTATATGAAGTTCTGTACTTCTGCAGTGCCTGGGCTCACCACCATGGCTACAGAAACTCAAGACACAGGTTATGCCGGAGTACATACGGTGCAAATCTGTGAGGACTGAAGAAAAGTTCTAACCTGTGAACCTTGATGAAATCTGAAGGTGTCTGGTGCTGAGCAGAGAGGTGCAATTTCAGACACTTTAAAACAGAATGTGCCAGGAGTCACTGTATTCAGGGTTCTTCACAGCTATGTAAATGAAGGCAGACTGGGCAAAAATAAAACTTAGGATGCTTAAGCAGGAGGACTGTTGTGAGTCTGAGGCCAGCCTGGGCGACATGGTGAATTCAAGGCCATCCTGAACTACATAATGAAACCTTGTCTCAAAATACCGAGAGAGAGAGAGAGAGAGAGAGAGAGAGAGAGAGAGAG
>NW_004955558.1:471294-476503 GCF_000276665.1 Chinchilla lanigera
GAGAGAGAGAGACAGACAGACAGAGAGACAGAGACAGAAAGAAAGAAAGAAAGAAAGAAAGAAAGAAAGAAAGAAAGAAAGAAAGAAAGAAAGAAAAAGAATCAAAGGGATGAAGAAAGGGCTATGAATTTATCCTTTATTCTCTAATTTCTATGAAGAACGGCTATGTTTCAGTACTCCATTTCTTCAGTTCCTAAAGCCCTATTTCTTTATCATGGTGATAATTCACAAATGTTCATCCACAGCAAAGTTTTAATTACTCTACAAGGCACCAGGAAGTGGTATGGGTTGCAAGACCCCAATGTCTCTCTCTAGCAGAGCACACAATGAAAGACTTACTTCTGTCCTTGCCTACCTTTGCTCTTAACCTGTTCCCACCCCACAATACCTGGTCCTCACGTAAGCACTTAGTCACACTCTCTTTCCTTACTGACTCTACCGTTGAGGCTGAAATACAAAATACTCACCTGACACCTGCTCTGTTCAAGAGGTCGGGTTCCTTGCGGTGCTCAGGACAACCAGCAGTGCAGGTGAGGGAGGCAGATAGATCCTAAGATAAAGGTTTCCAAATCTGTGACCTCCCCTCCTCTGTGAATTGCAATTATCATTGCACCTGTACTGAAAATGACCGTGGAGGTTTAGGGAACCAAGAACATCAGAAGAACTTTTTTCATAGTTGCTCATTAACAAAGAGAGTTACAACTTTCTTGTAAATATCTCCAGAGAGACCTTTGAAGTTATGGGAGATGCTTTTACATTTTCATGATCCCTGAAGGCTGGAAAGACCAAAAGATATGGAGGTCTTCTCCAAGAGCAAGTGGCAGAAAGACATATATATCTAACTGCATTCCCTGCTCCTGTGCAGCATTCTCCTTTTTAAAATTTTATGTTTATTAGTATGTGTCCACAGGACATAATATCCTCATCCTTCACAGGGAGTTGGCACATGTACATAGCACATGTAAATTCTCTTTTCATCCCTATCCCTCTTTATTCTCTTCCCTCCAACCATCTTTTGCAAAAGATCAATCTCTGACTCTTACTATTTATCTTTAATTTTACTTTTAATTTATTTCTATTTTTGCCTTCTCATATAAGAGAAACCATGACATATTTAAGCTTTATGCATGATTTGTTTTACTTAATCTATGTTCTCAAATTGTATCCAATAGCCTATAAATGATTCAAGCTTATTCTTCTTTCTGGCACAGCAGTGCTCCATTACGTATACATACGAGTGTTTCTTAACCTTTCATGCATTTTATGGGTACCATGTCTGCTTGCATATCTTCATTCTTGTGAATTATGTGTACAGAGCTGTGTCAATAATATGCTAATTTAATTCTTTGGAGTATATTGGACTTTTGAAGTTCATGGGGGTTACATTCCTAGAGCTCCCATGAATTGTGAAAAAAATATGAATTTCAAATAAGGTCAGAAAAATGCATATACATGCCCATTTTTATCATTTAAACTTTAAATATACTGTATCTCCCACAGTTACATAATTTAATTCAATAAAGTACTGTATTAACAAAACCTTAAGGTGCAGCACATTTTGTCTGCATCTTAGGGATCTTAGGCCATTAAGAAGAACAAACCTAAGAACACTCGAGAGAGCTACATGCATCGGCCTGTTATGACGCAGGAAACTTGTGTATCTGTCAAATAGGGATCACAGGGCAGCAGTCAAGCTGCAGGAAGGAGAACTGAAGAATGCTCTTGCATTGGCTACTTGCAAACTTCTCACCAAAAAAACTGCTGTGGAGTGTAATTGTGGTTTCCACAAAATTGTGAAGGTTTCCACAAATAATTATTAGGTAGGTTCTAAGGAAAAATCCACTAATGACTGAAGCTGTGAACTCTGTACGGTGACTTTGGGTGGGTACAATGTACCTAACAAGGTACGATGCATGTAAGTATAACTGTCGCTTTAGATTTAGGCTGTTTGATGAAATTAACTTCTATACTGATTTTTATACTGTCTTTCTTCATTAGCATTTCTACCAGCAATGTGGACCATTTCCTGTTTCCATGTATTCTCACCAGTATTTGTGGTGTTTACATTCTTATGCTCTACCAGCTGAGCTAGCAAGGCTCTTGGTGTTTTATGTTCTGGCTGGAGTGAGAGGAAATCCTAATGTAATTTTGATTTGCGTTCACATGGTGGCTAACGTGGCTTAAAAAATTAAAATATATTTATTGGCCATTTGTACTTCTTTTAAGAAGTGTCTATTAAGTTTGTTTATTTATTGATTACATTATCTGAGGTATTGATGCAAAGGGGCAATATTAGCTGCCAAGATTTTTTGCCATCCTAAAGGCAATCTCCTCATTCATATTGGTGTACTTTATTTTGTAGAAGGTTTTTAATTTGATGTAGCTCCATTTTTTTGGTTCTTATTATTTTTTTCTGATCTTCAGGATCCTATTCAATATCTGGATTTTGAATTTTAGAAACACCTCACTTGTTGCTGCTGTTGGTCCCTTTGAGAAAGGATGGGAGAAAGATCGACAGTAGAAATTATTCACAATATACATGAGTCCTTCCTCCTGAAGGTGAGGCACACCATGTGACTGTCCTAGTTACTTTTCTCTGGTTGCTGAGACAAAAAACTCAATGCTCAAAATTAATGAAGGAAAAGTGTATTTACCTGAGAGTTTGTGGAGGCTCATTCTATAATCAGCTGGCTCCAAGGCAGGGTGGCAGGGCTCAAGGCCAACACTTCAAGTTTGCAGAAGACAGCAAAAGCAAGAAGACCAAAAAGGGGACAGGGAACAAGACTGTTTTCCCTCCTTACAATATATGCCAGGTATCCGCCCATGCCTACACCATCTCGGTGCCCTCCCTCCTCTTCAACAGGCTCGTTATGTAGAACTGCTGAGTCACTTAGCCAAACCTGTAGACTCAAGTTGACGCAATGTTTCAACCATTAGAGTGACCCATGAAGAGGTTCGCTATACTTCCAAAGAACTTCTTGAGTTTCCCAACATTTGTAAACACAGGTCTGAGGAAACGTATGGGAATGAATATTAAGGGTGTGATTTAATGGTGGCAGAAACAGATGCCTGGATCAGGCTGAGTTTATCAATGTGGGATTATTAAGTAGAGATTCTGAATTTAATGTTGCAGCTTGTGGAATTTTTTAAAATTGTGAATGGTTTATTTGGCTTGTGGGAAGTATGCATCAAAAGGTGGTTCACTGTGATTGAAATAGAGATGACTGACATTCTTTGGTTTACTGTGGAGAAGATTCAAAGGCTCAGGGAAAAGGGAACTCTGATGTGTCATGTTCAACCTAATACTTCACACTAGGATGATCTGGATAGTGTATGCTTTGCTGACACTTTCAGAAACATTCATGAGGGGAGCACCAGCATTCTTGAAGAGCCCTTTCATTGCTCTTCTCAGTATGCCATACCTTCTCCATATGACTGGGACCTGTCACTCAACTGGGGAACTTAGAGGCAGTGGGTTTTAATGGATTCCAGAGTGGCAGGGGTCGAGTGGCAGCATTCAGCTCCCAAAGACAAGCTGCACATAGTTACCATAATGCACAGCAGAAGCAAAGCAATGATTCGAATGATCTGACATCTGTAGGCCTATGGTATTGGGTTGCAAGTCACAGTAATACCAAATGTGAAAGAGACAGGAAGGCTACTAAATTTTTAATAAATTTTTTGTATAAACCTATACAATTGGAAAAAATTAGAGACAAATGAATGGAAAAAGACCTCAAATCATAGTAAACAGAGAATCACAATGCAAAACTAGTTTCCAGACTTGGGATAGTTTACAGACAGAAAACACCTTGAATGAAGTTGAAGGGCTGAAGCTCACTGCAGGGTACCCTGTGGGTCTCTATCAGGCAGCTGAAGGGTCTGCATAGGAGGCTGAAGAGTCTGAGCTGGAAGCCTGTTGGTGAATGTCTAAAGGCAATGGTAAAGACTAAACTTTCTCTGAAGAAGCAAAAGCCAGACTTCCTTCTTTCTCTTTCTATTTCATCCAGGCTACAAGCCTGTTTCGTGGTGCTATCCACATCCAGAGTGGGTCCTCCCTCTTCAGTAAGCTGATCATTCAGACACACCCAGAACTGTGCTAAACTAATCCACTAGGCATGTCTTATTCAAGTTGACACCACAGTTTAGCATCACAGTTTGAGAGAAGTCAGGGAAACAACATCCTTCTATCTTGAAATTGGAATTTTACATTAATACCTCCACTGTAGAAGTCTACATGGAGTGTCCTCAAAAAACCTAAAAACAGACCCCCATATTATCAATCCATAGCATTTCTTAGTATACTGAAAGCAACTTAAGCCAGCATTCTCCAGGGATACCTGCATAGCCATTTCTACTGTGGCACAAAGCACAATGACAGTACGTTAACAAATTCATAGCCTGAGATGTTAAGAGTGCAGCCCCGTTGAAGAACTAGGTCACTGGATAGCATGACTTTGAAAGATATAACCAGTTTCTGGTTCCTTTCACCATGGCTCTCTCAACCTTTGTATCCTGGCTGCCAGAAAGTGAGTACCATTACTCCTGCTTACCCTTCTGTGGTGTCCTTTTGCTATGAACTTCCACCATGATGATTCTGTGTTGTAGCAGGCTGACCATGGTCTAAAACCGCTGACACCATGAGTCAAAGTTAGGTTGACTAACTTAGATCCCTTGGTTAGACACCTTGTGCCAGCATTGGAAACTAACACGTTAGAGCTTACCCTCTTTGTAACAGAGGTGGAGTGTCTTGTTCACAGGGTGTTCAGGTTTGGATAAGGTTTATCTCCCAAGTGTGTTTTATTAGAAAATGTTTGTGACCAGCCCCTACTCTGAGATTATAGGTCATGGAGGTGATCTGACATTGGAAATTTTAAACGGAGCTTTTGGAGGACTTTGATTAATTCACATGAGAGACTTGTTAGCAGATGGAAAGACTAGTCTCTGTATCCCCTCAGATTCCTTTTTTGACTTGTAACCTCTTCCTCCTGTACACAACCATGCTATGATAATACCAGCTATTGTGTGGTACTGCAGGGGCCTCTCACAAGAACTGAGTTGATCTTGTTACATGGCCTTGAGCAATCAAAATTGTGATAAACGTAAAACATTTTCCCCTGTAAATTATTCAGCATCAGACATTTTATCACAGAAATCAGAAACAGCAAAATATTCAGGTTTTCTTCTCCACATAATTCCGATGTAGAGT
>NW_004955558.1:483798-484883 GCF_000276665.1 Chinchilla lanigera
ATTTTGGCCCTAGCCATCTGGGGTCAGAATAAGCCCAGGGCAGAAGAGAATGTCTGCTACAACATCCTATAACTCAGTTGAGCCCCTGATTTTCTGATCAAGGAGATTGTGGGACCACAGAGGAAAATGATTTGAGGATGTACAGTGTGCCCAAGGAGAGTCACTTGGAGAGATACTGTCTCTCAAACTTTCCCAGAAAGCAACTTAGTCAAGTGTTGGCCGTGACTCATCCAGAGGGCTGACACTGACAGTGGATCTAGAGGTGCTGTGCGTGGTTCCAAGGCAACCCTGAGAAGACTTAACTAACCTTGATGGATAGGAAAAAATAATTAATAAGGGTCTTGCCTTAACTTGATCTTAAACATCCAGCAGAAATTCATAACCACAAGATGTATAAATAAGCCTTGTAATAGTAATATGTTTGCTGCAAAGGGTTCAAATCACCAACAATATCAGACATTTTGCCAACTAGATGGGAAGCTGCCTTCTTGGAGGGCGACTGACCTCCCTCCAACCTCTGGAGGATATCAGTAAATGTTCTACTGTTCTTGGGCAAATGTTAGGACTGTATTCTCCAAGCACAGCCTTTCCAGCTAATCACCCATCATTTACAAAGCAGAGAAGAGGAAGACGTTGGGAGCTGAGGAAGCTGGAAGGTGATTACAGGTGCAGGACGAAACCAGCCTGAGAACACGGGAGCTCCGATGGGGAGAAGGACATTCTTGGATTAGAAAGCACTGAGGATACACAATGATTTGTTTATTGTTGCAAAAAAGAACTGAAACCTTTCACCTGAAGGTAAGAGTGTATTTGACTTGCAGGAGATCCCTATTCTTTAGTCTTGCCATGCATTGTAAAAATTAATGGGAAGTAAGGACTTGATTGTAGTGGATTGAGAACTGGTGGTCAACTTATAACACCCAGCTGAACTGAGCATGGTGCTGGATGTGGGAGACACCTGGGGATTGTTACCAGCAGCATAAGAGGCAGAAATGGAGAAGGATTATCCTTTAATTACTAAAACATTTGTCATCTGCACATTTGTACTAGCTGCACGCTTGGTTCTTGCTCCATGAAAGGTGACT
>NW_004955558.1:486813-521515 GCF_000276665.1 Chinchilla lanigera
GAGAAAGGACAACATGGAAAGAATGAAATTCCAACATTTTCAATAAGACCTGAAACTTGTGTTATTCACACGAGAGAAAAATCTTAACTATGGTCAAAGTCAGATTTCTAGTGTAAATATTTAAGATAAATATAAAACATTTTAGGAAAAATTATTTGTGTGATTGAAGGATATAACATTATTTGTTACAAAATATGTGAACCATATGGATGATGTGACAGATTATGCTAAATTAAGAACTATTTTCATCAAAATGCAAACATAGTTGTGTGGAATGAGGACATGACAGAGACAGAAAAACAGGGAGCTAGAACAGAACAAGAAAAAACAGACACAGAAACACATGCATTCATCTTAAAGAATTCCTACAGATTATGCAAAAATAAAAAATTGAAGAAATATTTCAGCTTCAATTCCCAAAAAAGAATTTATTAACTGATAATGAGAATACTCTAAGTGTTTTATGTCCTCATTAGCGTGAAAAACTCAAGTAAGATCACTATGTGATACCATCATACACCATCCAGAAAGCTAAAATTCCAATGACAGGAAATTGCAAAGTTGGTAAGAATATCAATAAACTATGAACTTTTTTGTGTAAAGTAGGTACAAGTATTTTGGAAAACTGTTCAGTACAATCTATATAAGTGTCTGAACTGCCACCTTATGTTGTAATAATTTCATTTCTATAAATTTACTCAAAAACAATCATAAATGCATCACGGAGACAAAACTACACATTCTCTACAGTAACATGAGTACTGACTCACAGTAACCCTAAACTCAAAACTATCTTCACGCCTACTAACAGTATAATAACCCAACGAACTGACATTCATGCCATGAAATAAAACCTAGCAATGCTAATGAAAACCATGAATAATATTCAGTAATTAAGAATTCCCTAAAGGTCTCATGAAGGGCATACAAATCACAAATACGAAAAATTCCACTGAGTCCATTTATATAAAGTATTGAGCAGACATTAGTGATGTAATATCTGAAACATGAGAAATGATGCAAGCCTATGTTTTATTGCTCCACTCTTCAAGTATGTGCAAGAATACCATAAGCTTGGGGTTAGTTACTGAGAGGAGATAGATGGGAACTTTGGGCAAATGACCATACTACATGTGTCTTGGTCTATCTGTTACACAGAGAATTTGTTCCATTTGTGAAATTCTGCTCAACTGTGCTCTCACTAGCTGAGATGGCTCTGTCAATCTTTACACATACTTGTCACTAAAAGAAGTCAGAGTAACTATCTGGAAGAGGTGTTACTGCTAAGAATATGTGTGATGTGCCACACATGTCTGTACAGGGTGAAACTCACACGCACCAACAAGCACAGTGGATGATGCGAACAAGACACTTCTCAGAAGAATGGCAGTGGTGCACTTCATTTTTTGTTTTATTTTTTTTAATGGTGTTTATTTTGACTCTAATTTTGTCATGGGATCAAGCAAAACAGTGCACTGAATCATTTTTGAGATGTTTATGTGGTCCATTTGGCAATCACACACAAAATAAAAAGTGAGAGCACGAAAATCTGAGGACAAGAGTACAGGGAAGGACCAGGGAAGGATTAGTATGTAAAATTGACCAAGATATGATTTGTACATGTACTGATTCCCCAAGATGAAAGTCATTATTATGTATCACAAACACACACCAACTATGAAATACAAAGAATACAGAGTACAGTAGATTAAAACATTAAAAAATGTGGGCAAACATTTGTAATTGGGAAAATTTATTTGAAGTTCTGTACTTCTGCAGTGCCTGGGGCTCACCACCATGGCTAAAGAAACTCAAGACGCAGGTTTTGCTGGAGTACATACGGTGCAAATCTGTGAGGACAGAAGAAAAGTTCAAACCTGCGAACCTTGATGAATTCCTTCAGCTGAAAATCTGAAGGCGTCTGGTGCTGAGCAGAGAGGTGCAACTTGACACACTTTCAAACAGAATGTGCCAGGAGTCACTGTATTTACGGTTCTTCACAGCTATGTGAATGAAGGCAGATTGGCCAAAAATAAAACTTAGGAGGCTTAAGCAGGATTGTTGCGAGTCTGAGGCCAGCCTGGGCGACATGGTGAATTCAAGGCAATCCTGAACTACATAATGAGACCTTATCTCAAAATACCGAGAGAGAGAGAGAGAGAGAGAGAGAGAAAGATTCAAAGGGAGGAAGAAAGGGCTATGAATTTATCCTTTATTCTCTAATTTCTATGAGGAATGGCTGTGTTTCAGTACTCCATTTCTTCAGTTCCTAAAGCCCTATGTCTTTATCGTGGTGATAATTCACAAATGTTCATCCACAGTAAAGTTTTAATTACTCTACAAGGCACCAGGAAGTGGTATGGGTTGCAAGACCCTAATGTCTCTCTCTAGCACAGCACACAATGAAAGACTTACTTCTGTCCTTGCCTACCTTTGCTCTTAACCTGTTCCCACCCCACAATACCTGGTCCTCATGTAAGCACTTAGTCACACTCTCTTTCCTTACTGACTCTACCATTGAGGCTGAAATACAAACTACTCACCTGACACCTGCTCTCTTCAAGAGGTCGGGTTCCTTGAGGTGCTCAGGACAACCAGCAGTGCAGGTGAGGGAGGCAGCTAGATCCTAAGATAAAGGTTTCCTCATCTGTGACCTCCCTCCTCTGTGAATTGCAATTATCATTGCACCTGTACTGAAAATGACCGTGGAGGCTTGGGGAACCAAGGACATCAGAAGAACTTTTTTCACAGTTGCTCATTAACAAAGAGAGTTACAACCTTCTTATAAATATCTCCAGAGAGACCTTTAAAGTTATGGGAGATGCTTTTACATTTTCATGACCCCTGAAGGCTGAAAAGACTAAAAGATATGGAGGTCTTCTCGAAGAGCAAGTGGCAGAGAGACATATATATCTAACTGCATTCCCTGCATCTTTGCAGCATTATCCTTTTTAAAATTTTATGTTTATTAGTATGTGTCCACAGGACATAATATCCTCATCCTTCGCGGGGAGTTGGCAGATGTACACAACACATGTAAATTCTCTTTTCATCCCTATCCCTCTTTATTCTCTTCCCTCCCTCCATGTCCTTTTGCAAAAGATCTACCTCTGTTTCATATTACTTGTATTTAATTTTACTCTTTAATTTATTTATATTTTTGCCTTCTCATGTAAGAGAAACCATGTGATATTTTAAGCTTTATGCATGATTTATTTCACTTAATCTTATGGTCTCAAAGTGTATCCAATTGCCTGTAAATGACTCAAATTTATTCTTCTTTATGGCACAGTAGTACTCCATTATGTATACATACCAGTGTTTCTTAACCTTTCAGCCATTTTATGGGTACCACGTTTGCTTGCATAGCTTAATTCTTGTGAATTATGTGTATAGAGATATGTCAATAGTATGCTAATTTAATTCCTTGGAGTATACTGTACTTCTTTTTTTTTTTTTTTTTTTTGGTTTTTCTCCGGTACCGGGAACCGAACTCACGACCTTGCGCTTGCCAGGCAGGCGCTTTTGCCGCTGAGCTAAATCCCCAGCCCCTATACTGTACTTCTGAAGTTCATGGGGATTACATTCTTGGAGTACCCATGAATCGTGAAAAAACATGAATTTCAAATATAATCAGAAAACATGTATGTAAATGCCCATTTTTATGATTTGAACCTTAAATATACGATGTCTCCCACAGTTACATAATTTAATTCAATAAAGTACTGTATTAACAAAGCCTTAAGGTGCAGCGCATTTTGGCTGCATCTTAGGGATCTTAGGCCATTAAGAAGGACAAACCAATAGCACTCGAGAGAGCTACATGCATCGGCCTGTTACGATGCAGGAAACTTGTGTATCTGTCAGATAGGGATCACAGGGCAGCAGTCAAGCCGCAGCAAGGAGAACTGAAGAATGCTCTTGCATTGGCTACTTGCAAACTTCCCACAGAAAAACTGCTGTGGAGTGTAATTGTGGTTTCCACAAACAATTATTAGCTAGATTCTAAGGAAAAATGCACTGATGACTGAGGCTGTGAACTCTGAATGGTGACTCGGGGTGGGTACAATGTACATAACAAGGAATGGTATGTCTGAGTATAACTGCAGCTTTAGATTTAGGCTGTTTGAGGAAATTCTATACTGATTTTTATAATATCCTTATTAATTAACATTTCTACCAGCATTGTGGAGCATTTCCTGTTTCCAAGTATCCTCACCAGCATTTGTGGTGTTTACATTCTTATGCTCTACCAACTGAGCTAAGCCAGGCACTTGGTGTTTTACATTCTCGCTAGCACGAGAGGAAATCCTAAAATAATTTTGATTTGCATTCACATGGTGGCTAAAGTGGTTTAAAAATTAAAATATATTTATTAGCCATTTGTACCACTTTTAAGAAGTGTCTGTTCAGTTTGTCTATTTATTGATTGTATTATCTGACATATTGATGTTAAGGGGCTTTTTTAGTGTTTTACATATTCTAGATATTAATCACTATTGCAATATTAGCTGCCAAAGGTTTTTGCTATCCTAAAGGTAATCTCCTCGTTCATATTTGTTTACTTTATTTTGTAGAAGGTTTTTAATTTGATCTAGTTCCATTTGTTGATTCTTACTATTTTTTCCTGAGCTTTAGGATCCTATTCATGGTCTGGATTTTGAATTTTAGAAAGACCCAATTTGTTGCTACTTACCACTCTACTATTTCCCCAGAAGTCATGAGGCCTAGTGTCTTTTTTTAAGTTTTTATTTACTTTGAGAACTAGTTAAAATTTGTCTTCAGAAAAATAAAATTGATGAACTAACTAAAAATGCATGTCTTTGTACCTCCAAAATGGTTTTAGGATTAAATGAGCCTAAGATCTAAATGAAGGAATCTGAACCCCTGACTTTATCCTGGAAAATCTCAGTCATCAAGTTAGGTCAAGGTTTACTAGGACTACAGTAAACATTTGCAAGGGTGAATTCCAAGTTAATGAAAATATCTTGCCGTGGGATCAGGAAGGGGACTCGGGGATCCTATCCACTAAGTCTACCCTGTGCTTGAAATTTTATTTCTTCTTCTAGAAGTTTTATTTCTTCTTCTAGAGTCTTCAGATTTTCAAGTCTTAATTCTGGTTCTTTTATCCATCTTCAAATTATATTTGTAGATAATGTGGAATGATCCAGTTTCAGCTTTTGACAGTTGAATGTCCAGTTTTCTCAGCACCATTTTTTAAAGAAGCTGTTCTTTCTCTTATGTAAACTTTTGGCCTCTTTGTGAAACATATGATTAATTGGTAACTGTGAGACCTTCATCACTGTTTTCTTCCTCATGATTTTTTAGTGTTCTAGGTTTTGTCCTTCCATATGAATTTTACAGTGTTTTTCTATTTCTTCTTAAAATATCATTTCTATTTTTATACAGATTGTATACAGCCTGTAGGTTGCTTTAGATAGTATAGTCCTAGTAATAATGTTACCTCTGCTAATCAATCACCTGGGAGATCTGTTCATTTTCTAGTTAAATTTTTCTCTGAAGTGTTCTATAATTTTTATTTTAGAGGTCATTTCACCTCTTTGAATAGGTTGATTCCTAGGTATTTTATTTTATTTTACTTTATTTTATTTTGTTTTGAAGCTATTGTGAATGAAATTGTTTTTCTGAATTGTATCTCAGTAGATTTTTTGTTGTTATATAGAAAAATTATTGATTCTTTTCAGGTTGAACTGTAGCATAAACTAGTCCAGTGAAGCCTGGATGAGGCCAAGATCCACACAATTCTGCCTTCTCCTTGAAGCTTAAATTCTCATACATGTGTGTAAATTTGTAGATGAGTATATATGTTTTTGTGTGTAATGTGAGTAGCTCATAATTATGGCTATAAGACATGACAAGAATATTGGGTCAGTAGAAAAGACAACTAACACACATAGAAAACAGTGTTTTGTGTGTAAGGAAAACTTCAGTTGGTACCAAAACAGAGCAAAGAAACAACAAAAAGAAGACTTTAGACAAATATTTTTGATGAATATAGATTCAAAAATCAATAATAAAATTTCTGTAAACCTAACTAAACAACACATTTAAAAAATCGTACACCATGATTAAGTTGGCTTCATTCTAAGAATGGGGAGGATAGTTCAAAATGAGTAAATCAATAAATATAATATACCATGCAAGTAAAACCAAATATAAAAATCACATGATCATATTAAAGCAGAGAAAGACTTCTACAAAATTTAACATCCCTGCATAATTCAGAAAAAGCCCTGGGATCCTAGGAATCCTCAAAACTAGGAATTTATGTATCATTTCTCAAAATATGACATGTGTGCTAATCCAGAATTGTCATCATGCTGAATGGAAAAAAACAAGTAATAAGACAATAATGTTCACTCTTATCACTACTATTCAGTAAAGCTCTTGAAATTTTAGCTAGAGAAATTAGACAAGAGAAAAAGGAAAAGAGATATAACTAAAAAATGAAAAATCAAATAACCCTTGCTTGCAAATTATATCACCCTATAATTAGAAGATCCTAGGCCAATCCACTTTCTGGGCCCCTTCTGTCTCTCTTAGACAGAAGCTATCTCCTTCTCAATAAATTCATCCTATTCTTAATCTCCATTATTCCTAGAATTAATTTCTTAATTTTAGAGAATATAAACTTGGTGTACCGGACATCTAGCAAGTTGGGTGTTATAAGGGTTCCTTTATATTATTTGAGTTCTATATATCATCCCTATATCATATACCCTATATCATTTGGAGGTCTTCCACTCAGATACCTGGACAGAGGCAAGAGTCTGCATTTCTTTCAGAGATTCTAGATTGTGACTGACTTAGGTAATCAAAATTTTTATGCTTTAAATTTTATATTATGTCTTTGTCAATTATTTAGTGTTTTGTTAAAGTGATGATAAATTTAAGAATATGGGGATGTTAAGATACATCTTTAATGGGACTTTTTTTTTTTTTTTTTTTTTTTTCCAGTACTAGGAATCGAACTCATGACCTTGAACTTGCCAGGCAGGCACTGTGCTGCTGAGCTAAATCCCCAGCCCCTAATGGGACATTTTATTCTTGCATTCTATATGTTATATAGGGATTTAGTTGCTAAATTTACTAGAATTTCTTTTTTGACCTGACTGTTGTGCTTTGTTATCTCAGAAAACACTGCTAAGTTAAAGTACTGTTAGAATGTGTCCTAGTGGACTTTGATGTGAAATGCTGTAAAATGGCCTTTTTAGGAAATCTAGTGCATTTTTAGAAAATATACATATCTGTTAATAGACCCCTTCTGCCAGTTCAAAGACAATAGGTTGGTGGTCATTCTTAAGACTTGGGGGACAAGTTTTACTGACACAAACTTGCCAGATCCTTGCTTGATCCTGCCTCAAACTTGCCTAATCCTTCTCTACACTCTAGGGAAAATGTTGAGCCTCTTTTGCCTGTTTCCTTTCTGGTCTGAGCTTCCACTAACAAGGAGACGATCTTTTCTGATCTTTCACTACCACTTGATACTTTCCTTTTTTGGAAGCATGTAAGGTTAGAGAGAGAGGAACTCTAAACTGCTAAAACATTTAATTTAATTTAAAGGAGAATTCCCAATCTCCTGGTTCTCTCTCTCTCTCTCTCTCTCCCTGTCCTAGGCCTGATTCTCATCATTTATATGTGTAGGAAAAATACTTTTGCTAATAGGGTGTAGAGTAAATGCTGGCCAGACAGGCAAATAGATTCCCTTCCAGAGACAGATCTCTGGTTGTATGGATCAGTAGAAACTGAGAGAGTAGCTAAGGGGTCATGGCCAGGGCAACTTTCTGACAGTTGTGGCCAGAGGCACATTCACTGGAGCCCAGGCTTCAAGGAAAAGAAGAATGACTACACCCACATACTTCCTCTAGGGATAACAGTAGTGATTGACATTCTAAATAGGTATCAATCACCTTGGGTGGGAAACCAAAACTTCCCTAGCCCATTCTTTCCTGGAAAATCATTGCTCAGTCCATGTACACTTGCTGCATGACATGCTTCCCCATTTGATTCCCACCTAATCTACATCACCTGAGCAACTATACTTATAATTTTATTGGTTAACCATAGTTTTTTTCCCACCTCACACACACATTGTGATTTCACATAGGATTAATATTACCTAAGTGACTACACCTGTAAACTTATTAGTTGACTATAGTTTTGTCCCACCTTGAACTCACCTCACTTCATGGCTTTGCTCAATAAAACATCCTTGAGAAGTGGGGTCAGTGGGCAGCTCACTTTTCAACCCTTTTTATTTTATCCTGCCTTAGACAGAAGCTATCTTTTTTATCAATAAATTCTTCCTACTCTTAAAACACTAAGAGATCCTAAAAATTCCACCAAGAGACTTTTAGAGGTAATAAATTCACCAAAGTAGCAGGATATATAATCAATATTCAAAAATGAACAGCTACACCAGTAATGAGCCAACTGAGAAAGATATGAGGAAAAGAATTCCATTCTCAGCAACTTCAAAAATAAAATACATAGCTATCCATCTAGCCAGAGAAATGAAATGACCTCTTAATGAAAATTTCAAAGCACTAAAAAAATTAAAAGAAATGCTAGAAGACAGAAAGACATCTATGGATTGGCATAAATAAAATTGTTATACTGACCAAACTACCGAAGGAGATCTTCATAATAATTGTAACCCCTATCGAAATACTAATGACTTTCTTCACAGAACTAGAAAAAAAATTATAAAATTCACATGGAAACACAAAAGACTCAAAAAATCAATCCTAAGCAAAAACTGTAAGGTTGAAGGCACCACAAGGCCAGTTTTAACTTATAGACACAGCCATAGCAACAAGAGCAGAACAGTAGTGGCACAAAAATAGAACAAGACTAATGAAACAGAAACAAGGACCGAGGAAGAAACACACAAAATGACAGCATCTGATTCTAGACAAAGAAGAAAAGAATTTTATATTTTTGACAAAATCCAACCCCTCTTACAAATTGTGATGGAAAACTGGATATTCCATTGCAGAAAACTGAAACTAGATATTTATCTGTCATCCTGTACCAAGATCAATTCAATGTGGATCAATAAGTAGGGAAAGAACTGAAATTTTGAAATCATTAAGAAAAAAATATGAGGAACACTTGAAACCATAAACATATGATAAATTTTTGGATAGGACTTGAGTAGCACATGAAATCATAGCCAAAATCCACAAATATAACTACATGAAATTTTACACAGCAAGGCAAACAATTAATAGAGGAAAAAGATAGCCTACTACAGAATTATAGAAAATCTTTGCTAACTTATTTTATTTTTTTATTTTAAAGAGAAAAGAAAAGAAAATAGCAACAACCAACACAAAAATAAAA
The DNA here is from genome assembly GCF_000276665.1 of Chinchilla lanigera. NCBI lineage: Eukaryota > Metazoa > Chordata > Mammalia > Rodentia > Chinchillidae > Chinchilla > Chinchilla lanigera. The sequence continues at coordinate 496,180 of NW_004955558.1, forward strand.
CAACCCCAAAGCAATAAAAACAGTACAGAATTTCAAAACAAGGTGATAGGAAGTTAACAATGGTTGCTATATTACATATTGCTATTTTCAATGAAGTTGACAGAGAATTAATTTTTAGATTATACAGAATTCAAAAAACACCAAAGTGACAATAGCTCAATCAAAAAATGAAAATGAATCAAATAAACCATCAGCCAAAGAAGAACTAGAACTGAATAGTATTTGAAAATTATTCAACACCACTGAGCCATTACAAGCCATTACATTACTTCATGGTTTATTTTAAAAATAAAAGGAGGAAAACATTAACAGACAACCTTTTACAAAATAGCAAAAGACCAGTACAGCCAATACAGTTACAAACAAAGTGGTAGGAAATTAACAATGCTTGTTGTATTACATATTGATATCTTCAAAGTGGTTTCTCATGAAAACAGATAGAGACATCCAATATTGATAAATCAAGGACTTATTGACAGTTTCTTTCAGCAAAGAAACAGAAGACAGTAGAACAACTATGTTAACTATCCTGTATATACATACATACAAAATTTCTCCTTCTTTCCCTTTTCTTTTCCCACATCCCAATTGCCCTTGAGTGTTTTCCCATCATTTCACAGTGTCTATCATACAGAATACTTCTATACTGCTGGTAGAAGTGTAAATTAATAGAGCCACTTGGAAATCAATACAGATTTTCCTAACAAAAAAAGAACTACCATTTGATCTTCTTATAGGACTCTTTAGAATATATCCAAATAATATCTGTATATCCATATTTATTGTGGCACAATTCACAACAGCCAAGCTAGTGATGAGTAAGTAGATGAACGGGTTGCTTGGAGTAAGGCCCCATTGAAGGAAGGAAGTCCCTGAGTAGCGTGGTTTAGAATGGTGCATCTGGTTGCTTCCATTCTGACTCTCTCAACATCCATTTCCTTGCTGCCATGAGCTAAGAATCTTTCCTCCACCTTGCCTTTCTGTAATACTCTTCTGCCGTACCTGTTCCCCATGATGTTTCTGCCTTGGAGCCAGTTGACTACAGTCTTCAACCTCTGAATGTAAAAGCAAAAATAAACCTCCCCTCTCATAGGATATGTTTCCCAAGTATCTTATCCCAAGAATGGAAACTAACATGTAAAGAGCTGACTTCTTTGTGACAGAAATGAATTTCCTTGCTCATAATAGCACGGCTGGGTTTGGATGTGGTTTTTCTCCCACAATAATTTGTATTGAAAATGGTTGTCTAATGTGCTTGGTGTTTAGAAGGAGAGGCCAAGTGGAAATTTTAGGTCATGAGGGCTTCTGACCTTAGACGTGATTAAGATAATTTTATGGAACTCTTTAGTTTTCATGGGGGGAGGTGTTATAAAAGAAGAAAAATAGCTCCTCTCCATTATCTGACTTCTTGTCTCACCTATGATCTTTTCCTCTCACACACTGCCCTGCAATGATAATACTGGCCAGCATGTGATGCAGCAGGAGCCCCATGCAGAAACTCAGCTGGTGTCGGTGCATGCTCTCAGATACCCAAAACTGTAAGATGAATAGAGCTCTTTCCCCTGTAAAGTATCCAGCATCAGAGATTTTGTCACAGAAATGAGAAACTGGCAAATATCCTAGATTTTTTTCCAAGTATGTCTGGTTCAAAAAGATCCCCCTCTAGATTAGCAGATCCAGGCACATTCTCTTAATGATGCTATCCACATAGGAGGAGCAGAGAGTCATCTCCCCTTTCAGTGTGGACTGATTAATCCATTCCCTTAGTCTGGATTTTTGAAGATATGTGGCACAGTAAAACAAATACCCTCATGTGTTCCTTCTGTCCTTTGCTGGACTCCCAGGACTTGGATTTTGTGAGGCAATGAAAAATCAAAGAGAATGCTATCTGGAGCAAGGGTGCTGTTGTGGGAAAATTTAGATGGTTTTCTCATAAAATTATGAGGAAAGTGGTTTAAAAAATGAGTTGCCCAAAACATCAGAAACGAACATTCATGGGGGGAGGAAGCATTTTATGGTTACTGCACCCTTACACGACTCATGTCATCACTTAACTTGTCAAAGTCTTCTACCTCACCCCAAGGGCTTCTAAAGTAGGGGAAGATCTGGATAATTCTCAGGTATCACTTTTTTTCATGGATGTCCAAAATTCTTGTCACATAGATTATTGTTATTATGAGATTGAGGTCTTAATAAACTATGCAGTAAGCAAGTCTTCTTTCTGCTCTAGACATTGATGCTCTCCATATAATTCAAGTCTCTTTAATAGTGTAGACAACCATTAGAAGACAGTGCATGGTAAAACAGATGCATCTCCCCTAGAGACACAGGAAATCCATAAAAAGTTCTATTTAAACTGTAGTCACCAATTTCTTCACTATATTCACTCTTAACATATGTATGTTTTCTTCAGCGAGCAATTTAATAAAATATCATGATTAGTCAACACAGGAGCTAGGACTGAATAGGACTGAATCCACTTCATTTGCCTCAAGGTACACTTGATTCACACTGATGTGAGCAGGACAGTGTGCACAAGAATAGTGTCAACCTGCTTTAGTCACATACATTATTCCCATGAAAGTCCCACATTTAACCAACTGAATATCTGTTAGTCTACCTAAGAAAGCTATGTGGTCTCTCCTTTGCATTTCTGTATTGCCTCTTACAGTGAAATGAGAAATAACAGAAAATACTGACAAAACATACCACTTATATATTTCTGAAAAGAATAGGGGGCTCTGTGTTCATTATTCAAACAAAGCAGAGCTTGGATGCAGAGGAATTTTGACTCATAACCAGAAAGTGATAGTTGGAAAGCACACAGAAATGTGTATACTCACCAACCACCAATTGAGATTATAAAAAAGGATAGAAATGTGAAAGATGAAAGAGATGATGTAAAGTGATCAGGAAAAGGATGCTTTTGGTGGTTCTTGACGCAAGGAATCTGGAGGGAAAACTAGTACTATGAATGTGCTTAACCTGCTGTTTATGTCTATACAGGATAAAAATCATAGAACCACTGACCCATATTGTGAACACAATAGAAGAAACCTCAGGCGATACTACTAATGCAATATAGACTGAGCCCATGGTTGTTCCGTACCCCACAACAGCACAGAATCTCAGACTTCTTTTTCTTGTGATGTTTCTGCTTTCTGGTTTCCCAGATACAAGCAACACATATAGGGGGAAAATGAAATTTACCCCTATGTGTAGCAACCAGCAGAAGGACATGGAGAAGATGATGTACTTTGGAGGTTTTATTTTAAGATTTTTCCAACAGGAGTTCATGGGGCTGATTGTAATAGTCTGGAAGACACTCAAGAGACACATAGTACAAATTGACATAGTCCTGCGCACTCTGAGGATGTACAAGTTAAATTGGCAACTAAATTCACTGAATAAATGTTTCAAGCCAAAGTTACCCAGAGTTGATTCACCGCTTAATAAGCTCATAACTAAATGTACAGTGAGGAGGTGCAACCTGGTTAGAAGAAATGTGTCACAAGCCTTGTGTCACTGGATGGCATATCCTCCTCCCTGGTTCTTTCTGTCTCTGCTTTCTGACTGCCGTGAGGTAAGAAGCTTTACTCTGCCATGTGGTCCCACCATGCTTTTTTGTTTTGGCCTTGGAAACAGCTGATCATGGACACTATTCCCCCAAACTAGGAGCCAAATTAAACTGCTCTTCTTCTTAAATTATTGGTGTCATGTATTGCATCCAGCAATGGGAAAGCTGATTAATATAATACATATAAGAAAGCTACAGAGAAGGGTCTTCCATCAATATCCACCATTCATTTCTTCATTGTCTTTCTGGTGAACTTGTCTTTGAGTACATCACTTGGTCACCACCAAGATTAAACTGACTTTGACTGGCTGAGGCCTAATCCATTTAATTTTGCTGAAGCAACATTTACTGGAGTTGCTATCAACGGGAGGGCATCCATGAAGCCAGAAGTAATCTGCCTTACTCAATTTTACATGCCAATGTAGATCTGACATTTAAGTAGCTAAATAACTGCAATGCCAATTATGGTCTACCTTACAAAGACAAGTTGTTCTTTCATATATTTTGGTTTTCAGATTTTGAGGATGATGCATACAAAACAATTAAATATTGTAAAAAACTATATCATTTACATGCTTATGATTGACCAATTCTTGGATTTCTTATCCAGACAAAGCAGAGCCTCAGTACAGTAGAGTGTCTCCTCATGAAAACAAAGGGGCTGACCGTGGGAAAGGACACAGAAAGGAGGGCACTGATGTTCACCAACCACACACTGGGATGATGCATGAAAGCAACATAAATATACAATATGGAGGAAACAGTGTTAAAAATCACAAATGTGCACACCAGGACAAAGATGCTGTGTGTAGCTCTGGACTCAGGGGAGGCTCTGCGGGAAGCCACAGTGCGAATATATTGAACCTGCTGCTTATGCTTATAGAGAAAGATGATCACGGAACAACTGCTGCAAATTATGAGCACAGAAAATAAAACTTCAGGGAATATAAATAATACTAAATATATTGAGGAAATAATGTTATTACCTTCAGTAGAACAGAATCCAAAATATCTGCTCTTTGTCATATTTTTGCTATTCTGTTTGACATATGCATGTATAGGAAAAATGAAACTTATCACCACATACAGGATCCAGCAGAGGGAAATGGAAGATTCAGTGTACCTTGGGGCTTTTACTTTAAGGTCCTTCCAACAGGAGTTCATGGGGCTGATCATGATAGTCTGGAAGACACTCAAGAGGCATGTCATCGCAGTGGACACACCTCTGCCCAGTCTGTGAATGTACAAAAGGATTTTGCAGCTGAAATCATTGAAGGAATGTTTCAACCCAAAAGCTGCCATTGTATGGGGAACTCCATGAGAGAGGATGATGAAAAAGTTGGCTATAAAAAGGTGCTTCAGAATCATGTCTGTGGACCTTAATGTGCAGTCTTGGTAGTAAAGGACTAAATAATAGTAAAGAACAGAGAAATTACCAAGAATTCCAACTGTAGTCTGTGATAAGAACATTATTCCTATTGCTATATCCCTGGAAAACATTCTGTTATTCATCACCTTTTTAAAAAAAATAATAGCAGCAGGATTCCTGTCAGCAAGAGGTTTCACTACTGCTATTTTGTCCAGCCAGGCTGAAATATGAGGATCGCTTGAGCCTAGGAGTTTGAGGCCAGTCAGAAAGACAGCAAGAAAAAAAAGTTTCTTTTGGCACCAAGATCAACTTTCATTGTATGCTCCTGAAGGATTTTCAAAGATATCAAAATGTACATGTTGATGAGGATAACCACTATTTTATATCGTGGAATGGTCCACACCAGGATGAAGTGATGTTAACCTGGCAGAAGCAATAAAAAGTGAGAGAAAATAAAAAGAAATCATAACTCAGAATTTCCAGAATAAATTGATAATCATATTGGGAAAAACAGACAAATCCTGTCAATATCAACACAATACAATTCATTTCCAATTGGATTTCTGATCTAAATTTTAAAGATAAGTAATGAAAATTCTGAAATAAGCGAAAAACTATTTCTGTGGTGTTATATAAGAAAATGTTTATTAGGCTGCATAAAAACATTAACCAGTTTATTTAAGTGTCAAATTTGATGATCCTAATTCTAAAGTTACTCTCAAGAAATGTCATATACACAGAGAGAAAAGCGATGAATGAAGGTAAAAGAAAAAACAAGAGAAGGACTGAAAAAGAGAGACAGCTGTCAATGTGAAGAACTCTTTTTTTTGTTTTTGTTTTTTCCAATACTGGGAATTGAACTCATGACCTCGCGCTTGCCAGGCAAGCGCTGTGCTGCTGAGCTAAATCCCCAGCTCCAATGTGAAGAACTCTCAAGAAATGCGAAAGGATAATAATAGGCAAAATACTTCAACTGAAACTTCAAAAATGATATGAACCAGTACCTGGTACCCTTACACACTAACTAGAAACCTAAAATTAAAATGGCAGGAAATACCAAGTACAGGCATAGATGTGGGTAACCTACAAGTCTCTTATACTGGTAATGAGTATTAACATTTTTAAAACATTCTGGAAAAATCTTGTTTCCTATATAAGGAGAAACGATATAAACTTTCCTGCCAGCAATGATACCCTTATGCATATGTCTTCAAACATATTTCCATTTATAATGCTGAAGAGGAATTTCAGAATTGATATATCAATAATAGTCATGATCACTTCAAACTAAAGATGTCTGTGCATCCCCTTTTAGAGTGAAAGAATTAATGGTTTGATATTAATAGAATGTAATACTATACATGAATGCTAATAAATGCCCTCAATATATCCACACAAATCATATAGATTGAAAAAGCTGAATACAAAAGAATCTTTCTGCATGGTTCCAGTTATACAAAGTGTAAAACAGGTAAATGCAACTTAATCTCTTAAATGTTAGTATAAATGTAGACATATGTCCCTACAACTCCTACAAGTAATGGATCTATACTCTTTGGGGTAATGACTTAGAAAAGGCAAAAATGTCCTTCAGCAAGCTGAGATACTATTATTATTATTATTATAACAAAAATGTACATTGTGAGTTATGAATGCATCTTAATATTCTGCAGAATCTTACGTCTTTTTTTCTTTGTGATGTTTTTGCTGCTGCATTTCACAACCACATGCGTCAGAAAAATGACACCAGAATAGATAGGTGTCCAGGACTGAACAACTGAAAACCAGTTTATTTGGAAGCTTTAAGTTATACCCACCTGGAATTCCAAGGGCTTTTTGAAAATGCCTGGACAGGATCAAGAAGAAGCCGTGACAATGAATATTCCCTGCGAACTGTGTGAAGATGTAAATTTTCACTCAAAATCTTTGGAGAAATGCTTGAGTCTAAAAGCAACCATGGGCTTGCATGCACCTTTAAAGAAAATACCGTAGACATGACTGTAGTCAGTGCTTAAAGATCTGATATATGTTCTTCAACCTGCTCTTAGCACAGGAAAGGATGAGATTGTGATAAAGGAAAAAGAATGCCCAGGATTCTCTTTGCAAGCTCAGATAAGGGTACCATTCCTATTGTGAAATTCATGGCAGTCACTCTTCTAGTCTCTGGAGCTGATATTTGTCTTCAGTGTTAGGGCATTCTGCCTAGGAACGTGCAACACTGTCACATGTCTCTTATTAACCGCAATCCAGTATTCTCACTGAGGAATATTAATTAAGCTTGTAATTTGTTAAGAGGCTTTTAGAAGTTAGATGCATAAACTGCAAGTAGTGTTAACCATATATGAATTATTCTCCTGATTCTGTGCCCAGTACCTTCTGTGATTTAATAGCTATGTAATGGGGATGATGGCATTATTTCTATTTTCAAAACAAGGAGTCCTTGTAAACAAATAGTGATGTACTGTCTAAATTCTGAAGAATCTCAAGAGACTTGAATATGGCTAAGCTATATAAGGTACAGAGATCATCATGCAAGGTCTATGCTACACTAAAGCTAGGTCAGCTATGTTTTCAAACCACCTACATCTATCTTCAGATTGTTTTAATAACGACAATTCATTTACATTGCTGGCATTTTATTGTATAATTAGATCACAAAAATTCACTATGGTATAAAGGTTTGTTCTATGGAGGCTATCATCTGTACAAATAAAGCTTTAGAGACCCTACTAAAATGTAGTGCTCTAATTATAGGTTGAAACTATAGGAAATGTCCCATATCCAAGCTAGAATGATAAATGTAATAGTAACTTAATATTTCCCTTGGCAATAGAAATACTCATTTTTATCATTCCAAGAAAAATATAGTTTTATTTACCAAAAACCCTTGGATTCTATTACTTTATCTCTAAACTACAAAACATAAAATACTAATACATGATGAAACAGTGTAGGATTGAAAATAAAGAGCAAAATAAAATATAGATCATAAGAAATAGGGAGATAGATCTTTTTTAACAGAGAAGAGAACCAATAAATGGAAGGAGGAGGGGAGTGGAAGAGGTAGAAAAATGAATTAAGATGTGTTATGCACAGGTACCAGTGTCCCACAAGGAACAAAATCATTGTGCACTGCAAACATATACAAATAACAATATAAAATGAAAAAAGAAACTAAGTCATTATTTCAGGTTAAAACCTAATATTTCCTATTTCATAGGTTAAGTAAAACTATTAGTAATGAAGGGAGATTTCTGGGAGCCATTGAGGTATAAGAAACACATGTAAACACAATGTGGAAGTGTGAACCTTGTACTTTGTATGTATTAAAACAAGGAAAATTACTCATGAATTTGGGATTAAGATTAAAATATTAAACCAGATAAAGTAATACAAAATACTTACACCTGAGAAAAACTTGTAATTTTTAACACTCCCTTTCCTTTAACTGTTGTGCTCCTAAATTTAAAAAGACAAAGCAATCTCACAATTATCAATCAGAGACGTCTCCATAGAGACATCGTTATTGTGTCTACTCATAGGGTCCTAACTATAGAATTAAATAAGAACAGCTTTTATTCTGCACACATTCACGTCTTTGTTTCTGCACATAGTTATGTGATTCTTTGGTTTTGTTTTTAGTTTTATTTTTTGGGGGGGTACTGGGAATCAAACTCAGAACCTTGCACTTACTAGGCAGGCACTTGTGCCGCTGAGCTATATCCCCAGCCCCGGTTATGTGACAGTTCCATAACAGTCTTTACAAATGATATGAAGTCATTATAAATATACCTTTAACAATAATACTCATATTTTAGTTTTGATTTGTAGAGATTGATTTTATCACTACATCTTTCAAGATCAAATTTCACTCTCACTGGAATTTTCAACATTATTTTCAGTGAAGGTTGCAGCAAATTACATTAGGAGCCATTATTGGCATGAATTCATGGACTCTTCTCCTTTTATCAATCTCAGCTAAGGAAGTTTTCTGTCCAGTATCTACCTTGGCACTGGTTCCATTTCTACCCCAGAATCTCTTTCCCAAGAACAAACAACTTACTCAGACTTCCTTTCCTTCTGCTTCTGTCTCTCAGACTAAAATTAAAAATACTCACCAAATTTCTGCCCTCTGTCAGGATGGAGGACTTGATGTGAAGGTCATGACAGCCAGCATCCTGAGAAAGGGAGGCAACTGGACCCTCAAAAAAGGTTTGTGATTCTGTGACCTCATCTTCCTCCAGGATAGCAATTATCACTTTACCTCTAGTGGCCTGACAGCACTGGCTTGGGGAATTGTTACATCTGTAAAAACTTTTTCCCAGTTACTATTTATGAAACCAATTATGAGTTTCATATGAGTACACTAAACAAAACCACCGATGTGTTTTGGAAAGACTCTTACATGATCCGTGAAGGCTAAGAGGGCCTCATGCGACAGGTAGTGCAACTGTTAAAGTTTGATATGGGAGACACTTGTACGGAGGTGTGTGTTTCTCACTGGATTTCAGCTTTCCGTGAGTTTTTCTACCCCAAATCATTTATAGTATGAATCTCTATCTGGAACCAATTTCAAGTATGACGCAGAAAAATAAAATCAGAGAAGCTAAGCAAAGTTTCTAGTGAAGTAAGAGAGAAGAAAGAACATGATGACATAATGTATATCAGAAATCACTGGACCCATCTGTATAACTGAATGAAAAATAACTTGCATATGATGGTATGAAAAATCCTCTGAGAAAGGAGCTGGCAAAAATTGACGCTAGGGGCTGGGGATTTAGCTCGGTGCAAAAGCGCCTGCCTGGCAAGCGCAAGGTCGTGAGTTCGGTTCCCGGTACCGAAGAAAAAAACCAAAACCAAAAAAAAAAAAAAAAATTGACGCTAACATTGATAGGAAATTTAAGCAGAATATTATTCAGAAGAAGCAGATATGTACATATTAGTGTCTCACAAATAAAAACAATAGTATGAAAGTATTCAGCTAGCAAATTCTGTTGTTTTTACTAACTAGCACATAAGCCAATTGTACCGGTTCCATCCAACCACAGTGAAAGGTAACTGGAATTATCTGCACCACTCTATGATGAGAAACAAAAGGTCCATGGTTCCCATAATTAATTAATAAATATAAGTTTTAATTATCAAAACTGAAACCCCGCCACCACATACCTTGGGGAAGGATCCTGCTCCTACACACCAGGCAGAAGAAAATTGGCCCTGCACAGCATGGACCTGATGGACGCTAGCATTGGCCCCAACCAACTGCAAGTCTGTGGAATCTAGACCCTGGCCATGCTCACTTTCCACCCTCAAGCCCACTGTCTATTTTCCCTCTTGGTACGTGGCAGCAGAGGGCTGCCAACCAACTGGCTTACCTGATCATGGGGGATTCCAAAGTCCAGGCTTGAAGTTACTTTACTAAGCTACTGTGAGAAAAACAGTGTGATCATTGCACCAAAACAGACATGAGGAGCAGTGGAGCAGAAAACAACCTGAGCACATTTAACTATTTGATCTTTGTCAAAGGAGACAAAAACATACACTGGAGTAAACATAAACTCTTTAGTAAACAGTTTTGGGAAAACTGACTATCCACATACAGAAGATTGGACCTACATCCATATTACTCATCATATAATAAACTAAAATCAAAATTGACCAAAGACTAAGTGTTAAAACAGAAACATTTAACCTGCTGGAAGATAAAACAGATAAAAACTCTTAAAGTCATAGGCATAGGCAAGGTTTTCCTGAAACAAAACAGTTGCCCAGAGAATAGTGCTGATAATGAATGGGATCATAACAAATTAAAAAACTTCTGAATAGCAAAAGAAACATGAAAAATGAAAAGTGTACAGAATGGGGAAAAGTTTGGCTAGCTATCCCTCATATCTAGAATACATAAAGAAATTTTTAAAAACCTAGATTCCTCCCTCCCCCAAAATAAAAGGCCCAATCAAAAAGTAGGCAAGCGAAATGAATAGATACTTTACAGAAGAACTAAAAATGGGTAATAAATATATGAAGAAAAGCTCATTGTTGCTGACTTTTAGAGAAATACATATTCTTTTTCTTAATATTTTTTATTTTAGAAGTAAGAGAATGAAAACATATTAAGAGACAGACCACCATTTACAAAGTTGCACAAGAATAATACAAGCAATACTGAATTACAGACAAGGTGACAGGGAATTAACAATGGTTTTGTATTACTTATTGACAATTTCAAAGCGGTTACCCAGGAAAACAAATATAGACATGCAAGATTGATCAGTTTAATTAATCATTAACTGATCCTTTCAACATAGTGATAGAAGTCAATAGTACAACTAAGTTAGCTTTCCTGTATATACATATATACGTAATTTTACACTTCTTTCTTTTCTCTTTTCCCTCATCCCAGTTGCTCTTTACTTTTGAGCAGTTTCCTTTCATTTCACAATGTTTAACATATCTCCTAGTTTTTATTCACTCTTTCAAGTTCTTACACTAGTGAGACAATACGTTGCTTACATATGCAGTTCTGATTTATTTCACATATGAGTATGGTCTCTAGTTGTGACCATTTGCCTATAAAAGCCTCGGGTTTATCTTTATTTATAGCTGAGTAATATTCCATTATATAAAAGTACCACAACCTTTTATCCAATCTCCAGTGGATGGACATTTGAGTTGCCTCCACAATTTAGCAATTACAAATTGTGCTGCTATGAAAATGGGTGCACATATATTGCTGTGATATGATGTTTATTCAGATCTTCTGGGAAAATATCCAGAAGGGAAATAGCTGGGTAGAATGGCAACTCTAGACCTAGTTTGCTGAGGAATCTCCAAACTGATTTCCACAGTGGTTTCACCACTCTGCATTCCCACCAGCAGTGGAGAAGAGTTCCTATTTCTCCATAGCCTCACCATCATTTGTTATTAGTTGATTTCTTAATGCTAGCCATTGTTACTGGGGTAAGGTGGAATCTGAATGTTGTTTTAATTTGCAAATTCAAATACCAGTGAGACTCCATAACACCCTAGAAAAAATGGCCATCATAGAGAAATAAATATCAAATGCTGGTGAGGCTGTGAATTAAAAGGAACACTTCCACACTGTTGGTGGGAATGTAAACTAGTACAACTACTATGGAAATCAGTAGGGAGATTCCTCAAAAAACTGAAACTACAAATTCCATTTGACTCAGCTATTGCCTTTCTTCTCAAATGAGTTAGAAACCATATTACAGTAATACATGCATATTCATATTTACAGCAGCACAATTCATAATAATCTTGGAAGCTGCCTCTGTATACCTCAGTGGATGAATGGGTAACTTGTGATATTTGTATACACTGGAGTACTATTCCATCATAAAATTGAGACACTTGAGTCATGTACAAAAATGGATGCACCTTGTCTCAGTGTTTTACTAGAGAAACAGACATAACACAAGATACACAATTGTATAAGAATTGGCAAAATATGCTTACAATGGCCATACAAAGAGTTAAATGAGGAAGAGTGCTGAGGGTGTCTGCAGATTGGAAACCAAAGGACTCAGTCCAAGGTCTGGAGCTCATTTTAGTGTCCTCCAAATAAAGAAGCAGATCCATCCTTCCTCATTTCTCCTTTATACCATCCAGGCAAGGAGCAGCCTTAGGGTGCTCTTCCACACCCTAGGATGTGGAATTGCTGAGCTGATTTAGTTAAGCTTCTCTTAGCTAAAACTTCTCTAGTTGACAATCAGTTAACCATCACACACCTTAACCACTTCAAAGTTTACCCCAGGTGTCACTCAGATGACAAATTTGTTTAAATACTGACTATCTCACTTGGACAGGAGTCATTTCAACAAGTTGATTATTTTTTGTACAAGATATACACATAAAGCTGTTTAGTTGTTTTATATCAACTATCTTTTGCATACTTTTGATTTAGTACATTGTATTTGCCTCGGATGTTTGCTTCTATTGAAATCTAGTAATACATTATGGTTATTTTCTTTTACTAATTTGTGTTTATTTTATTTGTGAAAAATAACATAATCTTGTGCTACAATCTATACACTTTTATCATAAGCGCATTACACGTAATTTTTATACTTCTCCAGAATTCAGTGATATTCTTTAACAATACAAAATGGACATGTTTGGGAAACTGAGATTGACTGGGAGCAAAGTGCCAAAAGATCTGCAAAGAAAATACTGAAAAAGGAGAAATATTAACATATTAGAGAGCAAAAGTCTGTTATGGGCCGGGGATATAGCTCAGCGGCACAAGCACCTGCCTGGTAAGTGCAAGGTCTTGAGTACAATTCCCGGTACCAAAAAAAAGAGTCTGTTATGAAATGGAAAGACAAAAAAGATGGCCCCTTACTGTCAACTATTCATAATACAAAAATGATAGAACCTGAAAGAAGAAACAAAACTAAAATTTCCAATAGTGGTCAATAATTATAAAAATTCAATGGATGGTGTTAACAGAGTTGACCAGCATCAAACAAGCTATCCTGTAATCAAGAAGTGAGGGAAAAAACAGTATTGTGAAATGTTTATGTACATTCCAGACCAAAAAATAAGGAACTCATTAGTTATTTGTTCAAAACAAGAAGGTTCAAAAAGTAACTTACAATTTAGATTAAGTCTGATAGACCAAATAATTGAAAACATACAGGATGGCAAAATGCAAACAAGGATTCCATTATTGACTCCACATCTTCACCATTATGTTTAGTGGACAAACATTTTATTGAAGGTATACTCCCCCCACAGAAAAAAAGAAAGGCCAACACAACCGTGTAAAGCGTATTATTGAAAGAAAAACAATAATGCAAAAAGAATTTTAAAAAACACTAAACTCTGCTGTCCAGATCATAATATTCCATTGTGTATTCAATGTTTTAAGATATAACATATACAGAAAAATTATTAAATAAATTTTGATAAGATTGTAAGTTTCTATGTCTTGTTATATTCTTGTAAAAATTAAAGAAAAATTGCAAATTTTGGTTATCCTGTATTTAAACAATTGGACCAGTAAGTGGTTAAGACACATGTTAAAGAAATGTCAGACACACAACTACTGCATAATTTTGCTTACATGAGAAACCTAAATCATAAATGCAGAGAAAAATAAGATATAGATAATAGCAAGTAGGGAGATAGGTCCTTCTCAGATTGAAAGGAAATCAAGAGATGGAGGGGGAGGCAGAGATGAAAACAGGAACAGAGATGTATTATATACCTGTACCAACTCCACAAAAGGAATGTTAATATTATGAACTAAAAACATGTACTAACAATAATACAAAATAACTTATCTTTTAAAAATAAAAGAAACTGATAGACTAAAAATCAAAGGGTGAAATGCAATATTCCATGCATAAGATTTTGAAAACACCTTGTATAGCTTTCTTATTTTCAAACAAGGTAGACTTCAAGGTTAAACAGAAAAGATAAGGCAAAGTGGGTAACTACATTTAAGAAAATAATTCACTAGGAAGAGATAACACTTGTAAATATATACCTACCAAATACCAATGTATGCAAACAAATAACATGCAACATAAAATATCAAATAAACATCAATACAATCATAATGAAGGATCTCAGTAAGTCACCTTCACAAAAGAGGGACCAACTAGACAAAAAGAAATCTGAGGAAATATCAGAGGTGAACTATGCCTTTGAAAAATGGATTTAATTGATATTTATTGATTATTCTAGCCTGTAAAAATAGAATATACATTATTTTCAGCAGCCTACTAAAGTTTCTCTAAAATATACCACATAGGAAGCCAGAAAGCTTGCTTGAATACATGCAAATCAAAATTATCCAAGTTATATTATCAGATAATACTGCAATAAAATTAGAAAGCAATGATAAAAAATATTTTGCAAACACCTGAATATTTATTTATTTATATTTATTAAGTTTACTGGTACAATTTAAATATACATAATGACCATATTCATCATAAAGAATTTGTACCTGTATACAATCTATTTTGATTCCTATTTTTCCCAACCCACTCGACTCCCTTCAATCCCTCTTTCCCTCCTTATTAACAAAGCTTTCTTTCCATTTTATCCTTCTTGTATCACTTTTTTCTTTTCCCTTCCTTCATTTCCTGCCCACTTCCCCCTTCATAGTTCCTCTTTCCTTCTGAACTATTTCATCCTATTTCAGAAAATCTATTGCACATTTTGGTCCTGGTTTACTCTTTCAGTTTCTCACACCAGGGAGACAATGTGATATGTACACATGAGTGTCCAATTTATTTCTCTTAAGAGTATGGTCTCAACGTGCATCCATTTAGCTAGAAATGTCTCAAGTTTATCATTCTTTATTGGTAAGTAGTACTCAATTGTATAAAAAACACATTTTTAAAATTCATTCCTCAGTTGATGGGCATTTGAGTTGTTTTCAAGATTCAGCTACTACAAGCTGTGCTGCTATAAACATGGGTGTGGTATGATGTTTTTATTTCTTCAAGGAGGCTACCCAGAAGGGGTATTGCTGGGTCAAATGGTATCTCTAATCCTAGTTTTTTGAGGAAGCTCTACACTGATTTTCACAGTGGTTGAACCAGTATACACTTCCACTAACAGTAGAGAAGTGTTCCTTTTTCCTCACATTTGTTATTGGTTGATTTCTTGATAATTCCATGAATTTGAGTTTCTTTCCTCTATTTGGTAAAGTGGCTAAGGATTTACTAATTTTATTTAATCTTTCAAAGAAACACCTCTTTCATTCATTGATTCTTTGTATTTTTTTCTTAGTCTCAATTCCATTAATTTCTGCTGTTATTTTAATAATTTCCTCCCTCATACAAACTTTGGGTTTGATTTCTTCATTTTCTAGAAGTCGGAGTTCAACACTAGGTTGTTTGAGCTTGTTCTGTTTTCCTAATGTGAGAATTCACTCCTATAAATTTCTCTCATAGGACTGCTTTTATTGCATCCCATAGTATTATCACTTAATTGTAGATATTGTTTAATTTCTACTATAATTTCATCCATGATCCACTGGTTGTTTAGGAGGGTGTTATTTAATTTCACAGTTTTTGTAGTTTCTTCTGACATTGATTCCATTTTCAATGCACTATGGTCAGATAATATGCATGGGATAATTTCAATTCCTCTTCATTTACTTAAGCATGTTCTATAGGCTAGTATGTGGTCTATTTTGGAAAACATTCATATGCAGCTAAGAAGACTGTGTGTTCTGATGTGGGGTCAAACATTCTGCAGACATATACTAAGTCCGTTTGTCCACAGGTTTGGTTCAGTTCTGATATGTCTTCCTTGATTTTTTGTCTAGTTGATCCATCTATTTGTGACATTGAGGTGTTAAGGTCCTCCATTACAATTTTGTTGGTGTTTATATGATTTCATGTCTGTTAATATTTGTTTTATATAGTTGGGTGCACTGGTATTTGGTGCATATATATTTATGATTGTTATCTTTTCTTCTTCATGGAATTTTCCCTTGAAAATTATGTAGTGTCCTTCTTTATTTCTTTTGATCAGTCTTGGCTTGAAGTTCACATTCTCTGCAAAAAGAATAGCTACGTGTGTGATTCTCCAGTTTCACCAAATGGAGTATTATTTTCCACCCTTTAACTTTCAGCCTCTGAATTTCTTTTTGAGTTAAATGTATTTCTTGTATGCAGCATATTGTGGGATCTTGCTTCTTGATCCATTCTGCCAGTCTGTTCCTTTAGGTTAGTGAATTGAGACCTTTGACATTGATTGTTATAACTGATTTATGTTTTGGCTTATCATTCTCATATTTTTTTCCTGTTGTTGGTACCCTGTCTTTCTCCTCTGTTTGTTTGTTTGCTGTGCCTGGTGGCTTCTTCCTATTGGTGTTTTTGGAATTGTGTTCTTAATTATCTCTTTCTAAAGTATCCTTCAGAGCATTTTGGAGAGCTAGTCATGAATTTTGTGGTCATGAACTTCCTCAGTTGCTTTTTTGTCATGGAAGTATCTTATTTCTCCATTGATTTTGTAATATAGTTTTTTGCAGTGCATCAGTCTGGGATGGAGGTTGTTTTCTTTTAGGGTTTAAAATATTTTACTACAAGCTTTCCTTGAGTTGATGGTTTGTATTGAGAAATCTGCTGTGATTCTGATGGGCTTTCCTTTATAGATGATTTGTTTTCCTCTAACCACTTTTAATATGTTCTTTTAATAATATGTTCCTGCTGAAATTGCATAACCTTGACTATTATATGTCTTGGTGTAGATTTATTGCAGTCATGGCTATTTGGAGTTCAATATGCATTGTTTATTTTATGTCAAACTCCTTATCCATGTTTGGGGAGTTTTCTGCAATTATTTGTGTTAAGAGGATTTTTATGGCATTTGTGCTATGTCAGGTTTCTCATTGACTCCAGTCAATCTTATGTTGTTCTTCTTTGCTTCATTCTGCAGCTGGTGGATTGATTTTTCATGGCCCTTTGCTATTTTTAAGAGAGTTTTCTTTTGATGGTCACTAACCACTATATGGTCATCTAGATCTGATATTTTATCTTGGCATCATTTAATCTGTTGCATATATTTTCACCTAACTTTTAATCTTCTGATATCTGTTTTGATTTGTTTCATGGATTCTGCTTCTTTCCTATGTTGGACATTCATTTTCCTAACCACCTCTATTTTTTTTTTAATCTCTGTCTACTCTAAATTCATTGAGCATGTCTATTACTTTGATCATCACTATCTACCTGAAAGGTTATTTTTTTCTATAGCATTATCCATTTGTTTTTTCACTTCTGCTGCTATCATTTCACCAAGTTCGAGTGGGTGGCTTCTGATTTCCTCTCTCTCACTCTGCTCTGGGCTTGTCCTGGGTGGGCTGGAGGTCTGGAATTGCATTTTGCTTCTGCATCTTGTCATTTTCTATTTTATAATTTTTATTTCATTTTGTTTTCTCTGTTGAAGACTGTAGATCTCTTGTGGTCAGTAGCTTTATCACTACTGTCAAGTCTTCCCTAGGAAATGGCTGTTTCTCAGACATGTCTTCTAGATGTAGGTGCTTTTTGGTTTTAGTGTGCATTCCAAGAACCTATCTCCCTAATTTATTAAGATTGAAAAGTTAATCTATCTATTTGCTATATGTTCTATTTGGCTCAGCACACAGTCCTTTAGTACTAGACTACAGTGATGGTTATGACTCCAATCACAGTGTTCTCAGGCAAGGGAGAAAAACTGACTACAGCATGTATGACATCCTGACTAAAGTAGTAAAATTAGCAACAACAATAGCATTAAGCACAGCCTAGGAAGTGACAAACTGTAGTAACAATTAATTTGGTAATTTTAACCATAAGAGCAAGCTCTACAGTTACATAACATCCAACATGTATCAGGAACTTGTATGTAATGAATTTCCCATTAGGAGAGTGATTTTACCCTGGGGGTGTAGATCTAAGAGTGAATAGGGAACAAAACAGAGAGTTAAATGGGAAGAAATATAGAAGCAAGGCTGGAGGGCAAAGGATGATCAACCAAGTTTTGGGGAAACTGGAGAAAAGAACAGAAGAGAAAGAATGAAAGAGAAGGCAAAAGAAGGGGCTGGGGATTTAGCTCAGCGGCAAAGCGCCTGTCTGGCAAGCGCAAGGTCGTGAGTTCGGTTCCCGGTACCGGAGAAAAACAAAAAAAAAACAAAACAAAAAAAAAGAGAAGGCAAAAGAATATTGAAGCAAACCAGAAAGAGAAGAAACAATGTTCACTCACATGAAAATATACAGACAAGAGAGACAGGTGAGTGAAGACAGAAAGGAGATGAACAACAAATTTTAAAAAAGTAAGAAACCTTAAAGAAAATCCAACCACACAGAAAAAGGAAAACCAATCCAGCAAAGAAGAAGAAAACTAATAAAATTCCTCTGGGTGTCCACAGTTCTGTAGTAGTGTCCAAGTTGGATCCAAAAAATGTGAGATGTAACCCCACCAAGTTTGTAATAGGATTTGTGCTGGTTATGAGGTTAATATGAGGTTATTCAGTTAATATTATGATGTTATTCAGTTAATATGAATGCTCATATTACAAAAATAGAATAATCCCATGTACATAACCTAATGATGTACCTCACCATTCTAGAAAAGCAGGAACAGTCTAAATCCAAAACTAGTGCAAAGGACACTGCCAATATCCAGGAGGTTACTTGTAACTTCTATGAAAATTTGTACTCCAAAAAAATGGAGAACGTAAAAAAATAAGAATGTAAAAAATACAGGAACCTAGACACGTATGAATCACCAAATCTAAGGCAAGAAAAAACATACAGATCATTAGACACATATGAATTATCAAAACTGAAACAAGAAAAAGTGAAAACCCTGAACAAAAACAAGCAGTGGAGTTAAGGTAGTAATGAGAAAAGAAGACAGAGTGAGAAAAAAAAAATAGATTCACAACTAAATTCTACAAGATATTCTGGAAAGCTCTAATGCCAATGCTCCTGAAATGTTTTAATGAAACAGAAAGGGAAGGAATAGTTCCAAATTGATTCTTAAGGGTAGTATTACCATGATTTCAAAGTGAGACAAGGACCCAAGTATAAAGGAAAATAAAAAGCCATCTCTTTAATCAACATAGGTGCAAAAATTCTCAGAAAGGTACTCCCAGGGGCTGGGGATTTAGCTCAGCAGCACAGCACCTGCCCGGCAAGCACGAGGTTGTAAGTTCGATTCCCAGTACCAAAAAGAAAGAAAGAAAGAAAGATACTCCCAAACAGAGCGTAACATATCATTTAAAACATCATAAACTATGACTCAGTAGACTTCAGGCCAAGAAGCACTCAATATACACAAATCAATGAATGTAGTACATCACATAAACAGAAGCAAGGGCAAAAATCACATTAACATGTCCATAGATGCAGAAATGGTCTTTGACAAAATCTAACATCTATTCATGATGAAAAAAAACTGAAGAAAATAGATATATAAGAACTTTATCACAAAGATAAAGCCCATTTATGACAAACCTACTTCCAATATTATACAGGGGAAAAGCTGAAAGCTTTCCCTCTAGAATCAGGAACAAGACAAGGATGTTCATATCACCACTGCTGTTCATTATAGAGCCTGAAACATTGGTCAGACCAATTAGGTCAGAGGAAGACATAAAAGGGTTATGTATGGGAAAGGAAGAGGTCAAACTATTATTCACATATGGTATGATTCTCTACATAGAAAACCCAAAAAATTCCACTGAAAGACCCCTAGAACTAATAACAAAATTCAGCAGTGCAGCAGCATAGAAAATCAAGATGGTCATACTACCAAAACTGATATATAGATATCATGCAATGGCGATCAAAAATGCTAACAGCATTCCACATATAACTAGAAAAAACAATCCTAAAAATGTACATGGAGCCACAAGATAGTGACAATAGCAAAAGCAATCTTGTACAAGAGGAAAGAAGAAGGCTTTACAATCTCAGATTTCAAGTTATCTCAAGGTACACAGGTATATATCAGCTATGTTTATAAATGCAACATATCACTCGCACAATAGTGGACATGTGCATAAATGGAACAGAATAGAGAATGTAGAAACAACCCCAGACACATTTAGCTATGTGATATTTGACAAAGGGGCCAAAACCTACGTTAGAGAAAACATGGCTGTAGCAGATGGTTCTGAGAGAAATGATTACATGCAGAAGATTAAATCTAGACCCATGTGTACAACCATGTATCAAAATAAAACAAAATGGCTCAAAGACCTAAATATTAAAATAACGACAAGTGAATTTTCTTGAACAACAAAAAAATAAGTACAACTCACGAAGACATAGGTACATGACTTTCTAAACAGAATCTCAATTGCATAGAAATAATATAAATGATCTACAAATGGGATTTTAGCCAACTGAAACTGCTAAGCAAAGTAAACAACCATCAGAGTGAAGAGACAACATACAGCATGGAAAATAATTTTTCCAGCTGCTCCTCTGACAGAGGATTGATTTACAGAATATGTAAAGAATGTGAAAAGCTCAAAACTCCAAAAATAGAAGACACAAACAAAAAATGAATAGGAACTTCTCACAAAAAAATGCAAATGGAACCATAAATAAATGAAAAAATATTAAATATCACTAGCCATTAAAGAAATGCAAATTAAAAGATAACTGGGTTTTAATTTTACTCCAGAAAGAATGGGTACTATACAGATTTCAAAAAATAATAAATGTTGGTGATACCGTGGGGAAAAATCATATTGGTGATGAGAATATAAGATAGTACAACCACTATGGAAATCAGTATAGGGATTTCCCAAAAAACTAAAACTAGAAATTACATTTGACCCAGATATTCCCCTGCAAGGGATCTCTCCAAAAGAGTTAAGGACTTTGTGCTACAGTGACTCATACATACCCATGTTTATAGCAACATACTTCATAACAGCTAAATCTTGAAAACACCCATATGTCCCTCAACAGGTTAATGGATAAAGAAAATGTGGTATTTATGCATGCTGCAATACTATTCTGTCATAAAGAAAGGTAAATTTAAAACATTTGTAGGAAAATGGGTGCACCATGACCATAATGTTAGGTAAATAAACCAGACACACAAGCTTAAATAGAATGTCATATATTTTCTCCTATATGATAAACCCAATAAAAATTAAAGAACAAAATAAAAGATAGACCATTAAATAGAGGACTTTTATAAATTGTACTGGGAACTAGAGCTAGAGAAAGTGTAAAGGGAAGAGAGGGAAAAGGAAAAAGAAAGGAGTTAAGATATATTATGTACATACACAAACTCCTCAGAATAAATATAATCATTATATAATACAAACATACTAATAAAAGCATTTTTTCTGCTGACCCATACATATGGAAAGTCTTTCCATTTTCTACTGTCTCTTAATATTTTTTCATTGTTCTGTAGTTTCTATTTCACAGATCATTTCATTTCCTTCTTAGTTTGGTACTAGGTATTTTATTTTACTTTACAAGCTATTGTAAATGGAATTTTTTCCTGCTTTCTTCGTGTGTTTTGACCTGGTGTGTAGCAAAATGTCCATTTTCGATATTGCACTGTAGCATAATCCAGTCCTCTGCAACACCCGGATGAAGCGTTGGATCATCGCAATTTCACCTTCTTGCATTTCAAATACTTGCACATTTGTGCGTGTGGGTGGGTGTGTGGGTGTGTGGGTGTTTGTCCCATTATTATGGGTCTAAACCCTTAGTGAAATATTGGGGATAGCTGAAGAAAGAACTAAATAAATTTTACAAGTGTTTGTAAGGAAACCATTCCACCCATAATTTAGGTTTCTTAATGGCAAAGCAACAAATCGTAGTAACTGAGAATTTAGCATAAGGTAGTGGTGTAGGAAACTACAATAGCAATCTGATTTTCTTAAGTATTATAGGCTAATCTGACATACAGAATCCACTGTCAAACTGTCTGAGCCAGATATTTTTTATCAGAAGTACATTTTTAGAACATTTTTGGTATATATGCTGCCCAAGTGAGCATTAGAACATTTTTGGTGTGGGTATTGTTCTTCCTTGTCTCCCTACTTTTACTAGTACAGGTCAATATTGGTTAAGTAGATTTCCCTACAAATATTAACTATGAATTAGCATTTAATTGTGTGAACCACTCCAAATTAACTGATTTATCCCTGCAGATAACTCTAATGATATCCAAAGTGAATTGTTACCATTGTGTTCATATATTACTTGTGTCTCTTTGAAAATCATTTCCAGACATTTTGTTCCATTCAGTCCTCTATTAATAACTTAAATGATGGTGCCATGCCCAGAGATAAAGAACAGGGTATGAATAGATTTTGGTTAGGAAACTTCTTAGAGAAGCAAGAAATACAAAGATTCATGCATAGCTCCCTGCTGCTCTCATACATGGCAGGACTCAGCATTTCCTCGAGAGAGAGAGAGAGCTGCATTCCTGCAGGAACCATAGATGAGTATGAGCCTCTCCAAATTCTCCTGTGTTCTCTTGAGAGATGCTGGTAAGAAACTTCTAACTGTTGTTGACAATTGTCATCTGGCAAAAAAGGCTTTCAGAACTCTTAGCTCTCTGGGCGCGCACACCCATTGCTCCCACTGGTGAAGTAACTGCAGGTCTGCAGGGAGGTGAAGTCACAGAATCACAGACCCATATTTCAGGAACTTGCTGCCTCCATCCAGCACACATCCCCGTCATAGACACTGCCACACTGAGATCCGTTTCCTGGCACAGAGAAGGACACTGGTGAGTACTTCCAGTTGCAACCTGGGAGGAAAAGTTTCTAAGGGAAAATTCATATGAAGAGTGTTTATCAGGGATCCCGAATAAGGGATTCTGGGTTGCACCTGACTAAATGCTAAAAAGACACAGGAAATAGACAACTTCCTGAGGAATGGACAGTACAGAGAATAGGATTCCTAGACCTTGTACCCATCCCTGATGGCTCCTAACTTCATGGGATCTGCACTGGCAGTAATTCTGTGAATTCATACCAGTGATACTAAATGGTTTGTTTATGATATTGCTTAAGGCGCTTAGCTATGTTGTTCTAAAGTGTACAGATTCAAGTATATAAAGAATACATTTGAGGATCTAATATACAGGAGAGTAATTATGTTAATAATACCCTATTATTCCCTTCAAAATTTATCAAAGGGCAGATTTTAACTGGCCTTTACACACACACACACACACATACATATACAAACATTGGAAATTATAGGTGGTGATAGATTGCTGTTAAATTGTAGTAATACTAAATAAGGTGCGTACATGGCAAAGCAGTACAGTTTACACGTTGGAAATGTACAATTTTCTCAGTTGACATTTGAAAATATTCTTCAAATATTGTAAAGGGGGAGTACACAGAAATGACATCACTTAAACTGATAAAAAGAAAAATCTGCTCTTCAGCCTACATTTCTGAAATCATAGAAATATTATCAGGTCTTTTACTCAGTGCCTATAATTCCCACACACCTGCAAAGTAAAGCTTTGCATGAATTCACAACAATGATTTAATCCTACTTGGAAAATGTAACTGAATCTAGCAAGTGCACAAATACAAAAATCCTTCTCTAATCAGAGATGTAAGACGCAGTGAATAGAGAGAGTAATTGAATCTCTTCTGAATATATACAGTCCATTGAGGATCCTGTGGTTATTTTATCTCTTATCATTAGGGAAGGAACATTTAAGAAAAAGCTAGCACAATAATCATGCCTTTTACACAGCAGGTGTCAGGAATAGATCACCTTATTTCCACATGTTTAAAAACATTTCCATGAATCACTAACATTCAAGCCACACTTATACCAAAATTTGACAGTGGGGCAGGGCTGGACAAATGGCTCAGTGGCACAAGCACCAGCTTGGCAAACACAAGGTCCTGAGTTCGATTCCTAGTGCCAAGAAACAAAACAAAACACAACGATTTGACAGCAGGGAATGTGATTGTAGAAGTACATAGGAAATCTCCATATTTTTCTTTAAATTTTGCTATGAACCTACAGCTATTTTCAACAATAAAGTGTATTAGAATATATTAGCCTAACATATAAAGTATATATTAACCTAATGTATAAATCTAAAGCTAATCCTTTAATGTTTTAAAATAAATATTCAAAACATAAAGTAAAATATTCATTTCTTGCATAACAGTTTTGTATCTATGACTACTTCAGTATTCACAAATCTTGTGAAACATTGCTACTAATTTCACTTAACTCAGATCTTTACTAGTACATGAATACATGATCTGAAATTAATGATAACGAGGTTCCTACTCTACATATTTTATTTTTGTTTTGGTTTTTGTTTTTTTCCTGTACCAGGAATCGAACTCACAACATCAAGCTTGCCAGGCAGGCGCTGTACACCTGAGCTAAATCCCCAGCCCCTACTCTACATATTTTAGCATTTATTAGAAGTTGTGTTCCAAAGTGGAGTTCCTGACATAATTAATGAACAATCGCTGTGATAGGCGACAATGTACTTGTTTCTAACATGAAGCCAAAGATGTCATTCAGTAGCTCTCCTGCTATCGCGTCTTTTTGCCTCATTGTACATAAACTGTCCTGGGCCAGCTCTTTGCACTAGGACACTTCCCTTCATGCATCTACATTTATTAAGATATCTACTTGTTCATACATAACTGGCCAAACAATAAATATTTGCAAACAAGTAGAAATTTGTCACAACAACATAATGAAATATCACCAGGTTAGAAGATCGTAGAGATGCACTATATAAAAAAACTAAATGTAACGCTGGCGCACTTGCTGAACGCAGCTAAAGAGCTTTCAGAGGAACATGGTTGTTCACTGTAATGTCTCTGGCACCTCCAAGCCAGGGTCAAGGTACCACCCTAGCCAACAGCAGGGCCTGAATTT
>NW_004955558.1:522316-524131 GCF_000276665.1 Chinchilla lanigera
TGTAAGTGTCATTTTTCTTATGTACATGACTGGAAATGTGAACAAGAAAAACCTCACAAGCCTACAAGATTTCGGGTACTGTTCCAGTGTTCGTCATGACAAAACCTCACAGTTATTACATGCAGCCCTGCTGTCCCTCCCTGATGTTTTGTGTTTGGGGCTCATGCTCTGGACCAGCAGCTCCATGGTTTCTATCCTGCACAGGCACAAGCAGCAGATGAGATACATCCACAGGACTAATGTCAGCCCCGGATCTTCTCCTGAGTCCAGAGCGACCAAAAGCATCCTTCTCCTGGTCAGCACCTATGTCTGCTTTTACACACTCTCCTGCATCTTTCAACTTTCTTTGGTATTAATTTATAGTCCCAACTGGTTCCTGATAAACACAGCTGCAATAATCTCTGGGTGTTTCCCAACTCTCAGCCCCTTCCTACTCATGAGTAGTGACTCCAGTGCATGCAGGTTCTGTGTTGCCTGTATAAGGAATAGAAATACTCCTAACCTCATGAGGACCAGGTAAATTGTAAGTTTTTCCACAATTCTTAGTTATTTATTAAGTCATTCCACAGACTTTTAACTGTAGGTATATTTATATCACTTAAGGATGGTACATTATACAATTGTGCTTATATAGTAGGCATGTATGAACATCTATACATAGTGTTTTTGCAGGCAGGAGCATGTGTGTACTCATATCACTTGGATTGTTATTATCCATCCAGCAATAATAATTTTAAAAACTTCTCTCTAATAAATATGTATTTTCTATGTAATGTAATACTAACTACAAAAATGGTTAGCTGGTCTAACCATAAATTTTGCTCTGTTTTTCATTTTTTTCTACTCTACTTGATAAACCTAATACGTAAACGGGCTATATTTTTGCAATTTTCCACTTTTATGTTGATGTCTTAGCTATCTGTTGAAATAAATGTTCAGTGAAATGTACTCAAACACTATTTCCCTTGAGCAACTGAAGTGAGTCTTATAATTTTCATACTGTAATGGACATATATGGGAAGTAATGATCAACTTATTTTTACCACACATGTTCTACTTTTGTTTCCTTCAATGACTACTACTGTGTTAAACTTTTTCCTTAAAACTATGAGGTCTTTGTGTTCCTGCTGTTGTTACCTGTGTGTGTGGTGTTGGGGACTGACCCCTCCCTTCATTCACACTTAGAGAGTGCTCCACCAATGAGCTACACCCAAAGCTGCTACAGATCACCTTTTTAACAATAATCAGAACATAGAATTATTCAATACACTTTTCTATACACCTTGACAATTATGAATTGAATATTAATATATTTTCCTTTTCAAAAGTGATTGTGAGGTTACTGATGCGTATCTTAAAACATTTTACATACAAGTCAGAAATGCCATTGTCAATTAAACTTCACAAACTAAACACCCCTCCGTGGGGAGCTCCTCTAAAGAAAAACAGTATTGTTAGTTTCATAGATGCCTCCTCATACCCTTGATAACTTCCAAGGAGTGACCACTACTGTGACTTTTAACAACATAGATCACTTTCACCAATTCTGCATTTATATACATGAAACAGTTCATCGTGAATTCTTCTGTGTGATTTTAAAAATTCCACACGCTTTAAAATGTGCATCTTCCCATGTTGTGGGGGATAGAATTCAGCTGTGTAAATGTCAAAGTTAACTTAAGCATCGCTCTCTTGATGTACCTGTTGTATACGGGATATGATTTAAGTTTTCCCCGAAATGCTTCCCAGGGTGGAAAGTGCTGCTTTGCTTGGCCCAAGGAAGAAAACTTTGTCACCCAGCAGGACACCTCTGCC